>NW_024068195.1:0-209263 GCF_009389715.1 Phoenix dactylifera
CATGGCTTCCTTATACAGACTCATATAATTCACTTTTTTCCCATTCGTATAAGCTTCGTAAAAGCTTGGGCACATCACCTCATTCTGGGTCAAACATGTCAGAAATGCACTGAACAAAATATCAGCTAAGGCGCTTATAAGATCATTTAAACATTAGGAAATAAATCATATTCAGAGTCGATATTTAGTCTGTTGTGGCCACTCCCTCTAAAAAGATCATACTCAACTTGTTAGGGAAGTTTCATGAACGTTGGATTATCAAGACAATGGAAGCAAATAACTTCCATGCACAACACATAGAATAACATGCCAATGCTTCAACCAAAAAAAAAAAAAAAGAAATCAGCTACAGATGTTATTGGGATTAATTACATAGCATACACAATAATGGACATGCATAGACATCTTAAGTGAAAAACACTTAGGGATCATGAACACAGAAACTATTTTCTAAGTCACAGTAGGTTAAGACAAATTCAATTGCATATTGTCCGGTCATGCCATGCACCTACAGACTACCATAGTTTAGGTTGTATGGTTGCATACCTGTATCTTGGCCTGCTCAAATTCCTCCCATCTGTCTATGTGCCTCCCAAGAGAAACCAAAGTGAACTACCAAAGACAACTGTGAAAACTTCATCCCTGGATCAAAATCATGATCACAATTCTTTTTCTTTACAAAAGAAATGCAACAAAGATCAAATAAGACAGCAAAAATTTCCTTTGAATTAAAATTTCATAGAGAGAGAGTACCAGATATTGTACAGTTCATAGTGGTCCTGTGAGTTTACAATGAACAAGGGAAAACAACTTGCATATTTCCCATCATAAATGCATTATGAAGTCGAACATGTGTGTTTACAATGAACAAGGGAAAACAACTTGCATATTTCCCATCATAAACGCATTATGAAGTCGAACATGCATCCATCATTGGGTTAGATCATGGTCTGCTGAACCGACCTGTACCGGTCGGTTCAGCCTTGTACTGAACCGGTGCCGACGGGCACCGGTACGGTACAGCGTATAAAACATTCGATCCAAACTGGGTCAGAATCGATTGGTTCCGTAATTGGACCGGCTTGAACCGGGCCGGTTCGCACCAGTACAAGCCGATACCGATGCGAACCGGGCACCGGTCCAAGCCACTCTTTCCCCGGTGTGGGAGCGCGGGGCAACGCGCCCCACGCGCGGAGAAGAGCGCCCACGCGGCTGGAGCCGCGTGGGCGGCATTTAACGCGTCCGCACGGACACGTTTTTTTTTTGGGAAACGCGCGCGGACGCGCGAGCAGAGAACGCGCGGCCGCACGCGATTTCCGCAGGAACCGCGCCCGCGCGCGCTTCCCCAGCAGGGAATCGCGCCTGAGCGCGGTTCCCCGCGCAGGGCACCGTGCCCACGCAAGCTGCCAGCCCACATGGGGGCATTAAATGCCATAGAGTGGCATTAAATGCCACTCTGTGGCATTTGACGGGTCCGCACGCGTCCGGGGATGCGCTCGGACGCGTTTTTTTTGTTTTTTTTGGAATCGCGTGCGGATGCGCGACAGGAGAACGCGCGCCCGCGCGCGATTCCCCTCGCAGGAACCGCGCCCACGCGCGAGTCCCAGTAGGGAAACCGCGCCCGAGCACGGTTCCCGCCGCGGGGCACCGTGCCCACGCGGGCTGCCAGCCCGCATGGGGGCATCAAATGCCACAGAGTGGCATTCTGTGGCATTTGACGCGTCCGCGCGCGTCATGGACGCGCGGACGCGTTTTTTTTTTGTTTTGTTTTTTTTTTTGATGTCCGCGCGCGTGGCTCCGATTTGGTACCGGTTCCAAGCCGGTACCGAACTGGAACCGCACCGGTGCCCGTGCTCACTAGTACGGCCGGAATGTGGATAGTCATCGCACTGGAATAAAACTCCTCTCGCCAGTGAAGATGCATACAAGATAACTTCATTCTTAAAAGTACAAGTCGAGAAATAGTAGATGACTCTTACAAAGATTAAATAACTTGTGCTGTTCATGTGTATGTGGACGTGGGTTTGTGTTGGTGTATTGTGTGTGGCCGTGGTTTTGTTTGTATGTGCACCGGCATTGCCATGTGTACGGAAGCGAGTGAGTGAGAGAGAAAGAGAGAGTAATCTCCTCCTTTAGAATCATTTTTCCATTAGAACAAAGATATTCATAATGTATGTACACTCACAATAATAATTTATTGGAAAACCTAAAACCGTAAAATGTGTGCTAGTCAGCCTGCAGCATGTGGATACAAGCCTGTGTGCATAAGTGGTTTACTTTTTCTGCACTGAGCTTTAATATTTGACACAATTTTCAATTCTTCATAGTCTCTGCTTGTATCATTCCTGCAACCACTAAAACACAAGGGTACTGACATTGCCCCATCTTTAACTAGCTTTGTACAATTATCTGCGGACTACAAGCCAGTGCAGTGAGATATCTTAAGCCAGCCATACTAAGCATGCCTCAGATGAATAACAAGGCATGGTTTCTGCAGTGTTAAATATCATTCAGTGGTTTGAAATTCCCAATGTAAGTCCCTCAAACCTCTTGAATAGACAACAGATATTGTTTCAGGAAAACCAAAAGTGAAAATCAGATAAATCAATCACAGAAAACTAAGAAAAAAACAGTCTGTGCGTCTAAAATCTTTTGAAAGTGAATTCAAATGTGTTTGGATTTTGACTCATACTTGGGTAATTAACCAAGAATATTAACATCATTAACGTTGCTAGCTCAGACCTCTTATCTATCATTTACCAAAGGACAACATGTTACACATCTAGACTATTTTCAGGTAATTGAGTAGATCCTCCTAAACAGATTGAAATAATGTTAGTGCAGCAATGCATGTAATTTTCATGAAAAAGATTTTAATATTGATAGAATAGATGAATCACACAATTACCACTGATAGCACATAATCAATGACCTGACCATTTATGCAGAAATTATTTTTTTCGGTGTTTTCAAAGTACAAGGTTTAGAAAATATAATGTTTATAAATGGTAAACTTAAGATCAGAGATGCCGTACCGGCCCGAATCGAATGGTACAGGATGTACCGTATCATACCGGTTCGGTACCCGGTACCCAGTATAGGTGGCGTACCGAATATCGGTATGGCCAAAAAAATTTGTACCGTATGGTCCGTATTGTACCAACACTGTGTCACTGTGGCATCAGTATAGGGTCTGGTATCGAGACGGCGAACCTTGCTTAAGATATTATCTTCCAAAAAAATGTATTAGAACCGGTCTCAAAGGCAAAATCACTTTCTTCTCCTTTTTTTGATCTGGTCCAATCGGTTGAAGAACGTGAGAATGTAGAGTCCCCAGATAAAAATAGCATTTTTTCATTAGATCACTTGAATAAATAAATCGTATTAGAACAAATCCATACCTGAGAGGAGGAAAGAACGATAAACCCATAAAACAAAGCATACCAAAATTCCATCACTAACTACTGTAATTAAAACTGACAATCCCCGTCCCATCTACTAATTTAAATTTAATTAATTCTTTGACGATTACCCCATGATCGACATTTCGGCACCCCAGCACCTCCATCATGAGAGAAGGACTTATAACACCTTTCCTAATGGGTTTCTGCATAAATAGGGGGAAAAAGACTGCAATATAAATATCTCAACTCCAGACAACTTGAATTCTTCTCATGTTACAGACATCATAAATTTGGCCAACAACTATGACACTTACAGTATCATATTTCATAATTTATAGGCAAAACTGATAAGTTAAGAGAAAATGAAAACAAGCACAGTAATGAAGAACTAACTCAATATACAATTAAAAGTAGACCAGAGAGTAAGTTCTCTGCATCTAATTGGAGGAGGCAGGCCTGTAAAAAGTCAATTTAGGAATGCATCTGCAGTTAATAGGTTCACTGATAAAATTGTCAACTGTTTTCTTGATTCAGTCTTCTATGCTATAGTAGCTTTTGTACTTACTGTTTTCTTCTCATTTGAAAAACTCCTAAACGTTTGTAGCATGAAGTCCTATTAATAATCCAGGTCGAGAATCCATGTCAGCAGTCATAGGGTCAAGCCTGTCATAAAATTTGACAGCTTCCTCGATAGAGGCATTACATGGTGTAAATATGTTAGGTTAAGCTGGTAGGCTTTGAATGATTCTGAGTCACATGGGCCTTATTAGTACATTGATAACAAAAGCTACAAAATATTTTTCTTAGTTGTATTATAACAGGAGACACTAAGTAGTAAGTACAGTGTTGAGCCAGAGAAAACACTAATGCGTGATGGCTAACATGAATATTTGATGATTTGAAGTGTCCTACTCTTTTTCATTCTGTTTATTTTTGGAGTTTTTGGGAGGATGGGGATCATCTAGTGTGATGAAGCTTTAGGGTTAAGGGCAAGGAACACCTGCTCTATCTTATGCAGTTTGGAGTATTCAGTGAGAGTAAAGATTCGGTGAGGAGAGCCGATGTGGAAGAGGAAGAAAGCATATAAATTTTTAAGCTCTATAAAAAATTCTTGATTCGATTTGCTAGACTTAAGGCCTTGAATTTAATTTTTGAAGAAAACAGATCAAATGGTTCAAAAGTTTCTTTTATATGTTATAGCTATTTTGGCTTTAAAAAAAGAAAATGAATTGAGACAAAGCTAATGATCAAAACTGTCATGTTGTATTTTCATGCTGACTAAAATCATCATCAATAAGAATCACTTGCTGGAGCAAATCTTCAGAAACTCTTGCTTCCTAGTCCCAGCAATTACTTGCCACTTCTATTTTAAGTGTGATATACCGCATAGAAAAGAACATCATGATTTTAATTATAAACTTATGCACTGTCCAATTTAGCAGTTAGGCTAAACTTCAAAAGAATTCTATTATATTCCCTTAATTTCATTAAAAACTCAACTGAGACACATATTATGCCACAGACAGAACAAAATAATTCAAAAAATTGATGAACCAAGTGCCAAAAATAAAACATTAGTTTTCTACTCATAATCACGTGGTTTCTTTTTAGCAGGGAGGTATTAGATGGATTGAATGTGCTTTGGACAATCAAGCATCGTGAAGAACCCTAGTTTGTCCTTACATGCATCTCAACATTGCCTTCATTATGAATATCGAAATTTATAACAACTAATGTGCGTTCTTTCAACATCAAAACAGTACTACCGTTCAAATGAATTCCAAGTGGTGGCCACCGATACCAATACATCAACAGGAATTCCCATTATTACATCACACCAAACAAGAGCACAGAGAGAATTTTAATACCAAAGCAATATAGCTCAAACAAAATAAAATCCAAGGAAACAATCAATGCTTTAGAAAACACACACGCACACGAAAAGAGAGAGAGAGATGAAAGTGAGGGGGAAAAATTTTCCTGCCATGCATTTCTTGTAGCCAAGCCAATTCGATCATTACCATATTGCAGTAACCACAATTCTAAAAGAAACATAATCAAGAAAATCTCAAGAAAGAATCGATGCTTCAAAGATCATAACGAAAAGAACAAGAAAAATGGCCAGGATCTTTTGTGAGGGATAGAACATCCTAACGATGCCATGGTTCTCCAGTTCTCCTGTGGATCCCTCTCGAACATGGCGACGTACTTGACCCTAAGTAAGAGGAACCGGAGGTGGCAGTACTCACGGCCAAAGGAACTGACGCCGACGTGGTAGACCCAGCAGGAGTAGTCGAGCTGCCGGCCGCTCCAGCTCCGGACGACGATCTCCTCCGACCCGTTCTCTGACGCCGTCCGACCCCTCGCCGGCCGCCGATTTCTTGGACGACATCCTTAGCCCCTCCGATCCCTCTCAAGAAACCAAAAGAACCCCAAGAAAAGAGGAGAGGAGAGATGTGTCTTTGGAAGCGAAAGAACTGGGAATGAGTCCACTCAACGTTAGTCTTTGGAAGCGGGAGGGGAGGTGGCGGAGAGGACCGTTGTTTCTTGGAAGGAGAGGCGGTGGGATGATAAAATTGTAAGCATAAATTTAAATAATAGAAGAATAAATAATTTTTTAAAAAAACAATATACGAATTTTAAGCAGAATATGTTTAATAATTAATTGATAATTTTAGTTCATACGTATCATCAACAAAAAAAAAAAAATTAACATAGAAAAGACGAACTCGACAACTACAAAAAAAAAAAGCAAAAAAAAGTTTTATTTAAATGGTTATTTTATAAAAGTGATATAGCAAGCAAAAAAAAAAAAAAAAAAATCAAGATAAGATGAAACCTGAGGAAAAGTCATTTGGAAGGATATGATTTATACACAGAGTTTTTTTTTTTTTTTTTTGCTTAGAAAACAAAAAGATAATATCCCATGGATTCTAAAATTATGAGATTTTTTGTTTGTAAATTTTATTTCATTGCTATCAATTTTCTCTTCTCATATCGGCAATATTTTTTTTTTAATTAGAAAACTAGATACACATGCTTTCTCCCCCCACACCCTAAATTGGTGACTTTTTCTTTCTCCCCATTTTTGGCATTCTCTTTCCCTAGTTCAACATGTTTAAAAATATTGTGCCAAATTTATTCTAATGTAGATTTATAGTTTTTAAAAAATTAAAAGGTTAGAAATGTCCCCTTTTGAAGTAAATTTCCAAATTACAACTCAAATAGTTTTTACATTGAGAACCTGCTTGTCTATTGTTCTATTTTCTTTGGATATTAGAATTTGATTATAACAAACAAACTTTCAAACTGAAACTCTTCCCATTTGATTACTTTCATATTTCGATACTCAAATAAACGACTATAAATCTGACATTATATTCAAATATGCTATACACTCAGGCTCTAATTAAAAAATTTATTATGTCAAATTATAATAAAAATATGATTTCATTTATGGTAAGCTAAGTCCGAGAGAAGCTAGGCTAAGATTAGATCATAACTGTTTTTGCTAGACACGGAAATTGGTAGGATAGCGATGGGCCTGAGAATGACCATGGATGCTATTTAAATTTAGTGACCGTAAATAAACTACACCTAGTTTGTAAAATATCACTGGATCCTTTTAAATATGTTATTTCTAAACTGAATTATAATTTATAACACATGGGGTAGATTATAAATTGACAAAAAAAAAAGTTACAGTTAGTTGGATCTTATGAAAAATGGGGAATTTGACAGATCTAGCAAATAAAGATCCCTCTTCCTTAATTTTATAGAGAGAGATTTCACTTCCTAAAATACTTCTATCATATACGTGGTAGTTTTTAATATATTTAGATATACATGGCTTCCTAAAATATTTTTTCTTAGCAAATAAAGATTCCTCTTCCTTAATTGGGGTAGAGGGAGATTTCACTTCCTATAATATTTTTTCTAGATAACTCTTATTCAAAAAAATTATGGATATTTCAGATTTTTTTTTATGATTTTTTTTGGTAAAAGTGGAAGAACATAAATGGTCTTCGTTATACCCCAAATAAGAAAGTCCTATACAATTAATTTGTAGTAACAAAGATAACTCTGAATGTACATCATCACTCGAGGAAATATCATAATTGAAATCTTTACTTCATCATTTTATATGCGAGAGAGATTTTTCTGAGAAAAAGATATAGGACGGGTTTTAATCAACTTGCATACATAGGGAAGCTAGCATGAGCAGGATGTTGTAAGTGCAGTAATATATAGCATAGAACATAAATAGCATGTTTAGTATGTCCTTGAATCATCTCCTCTCAAATATGTGGTAGAAATAGCTTCCAACTATAATGCGCCAAATTTCCACTCAAAGCTTTCAGGATTATCAAAATATTCTAGTTTTTCTAAACAAAGTAAGCAATCAGAATAGGAGTACCGGAGTTCATCAAACTTCAAGGGTGCGTTTTAGCTCCATATATATCAGCCTCAATGGGTTGATTTTTTTTCACCTCCTTCTCAATACAAGGCCTCAATGATTAATTTAAAATGATTATTTTGCCATGTTTATTCTATTCTTTTAACTCAACAACTCACATTTTCTCTCAAAAAAAAAACAACTTACATGTAGGTCCCTTCTTTTATTTCTGTAACAAATAATCAGATTTAGGGAGAACTTAGAAAGTTACTCTGAGTTTCAAATATACAAGCTTTAACAGATGACCCAATCAAGTATCATCTCGTCCTGATTCAGATAAAATTTAATTAGATTCCTTTATTAGGCAACATCGGGCATACGATACTCCAAAATGTTAATACAGTTGAGCTTTAGGTAGATTTCTGGTTCTTAATTATTAACACATATCGGTAACTTCTTACACATTTTGCTCAAAAAATCATAACAGCATATTTTCATGTGTTGTTATTCTTGAGAAATATTTTCATGTCTTTTTGCATATTCTGCACACTGTAGTAGGTTTAAAGAAAGTGAATGATCCTTCTATGAAAATGGCTGTACTGATCCATCTTCAAGACGTTTGCACTCTCACAAACAAGGGCCAAAGCAAGTTTATTTCAGATCACCTCAAAGTTTTGTCATGAAAGTGAAATGGTATTCTGTTACACCCCAAGAGGAGATCATTGTGGAGAGAGGATGTCTAATTTGTAAAGAAGTGGAGATAAGTAGGGTAGCACCCCAGGGAACATTGTGAGAGATGATTTACAAAGCCTATATTTCTCTCCATGGGGAATTAATTAAAAGCAAAGAATTATAAAAATAACTAGGACTGTTAGTTTGATCTGTACAAGTGAGATCAATGGCCCAGAGTATGCTGGTTTGTTTTCTCATCAGTTGCCTCGATATGATATGGTCCATTTCGGATTCTTCAGCTTAAATTTTTCAACAACTTCAAGAGAGCCTACATAAGTTTGATTAAAATCCATAACCTCGTTCCATGTAACTCATATCCATTTCTTTGGAATTCAACAACTGCCAAAAAGCTTACATAAATTTAGTTAAAATACATTAAAGTATTTCCATACAGTTCATTTCCATACAAGTGATCTTTCGGAATGCAAGAAAAACAACTGCTGCACAACTTTCTTATAACTGCATGAAAGAAAGAAAAAATGTTTCTTATGAATCAGCCCATCTTCTACAAAGAATTCTGTCAACCAAGCTTCAAAGCAAGCTACCAAGAGAACAACAATTTGGAACTCATTGGGGGCAACATAGGGACAGAACTAAGGAGAACCTGTGCATAAGCTATATAGATGATGGATCTGCACTCACTTGTTGCAGGCTTGCCATGTTCATCAGGTAAATGGATTGTGATATGCCAATCAAATGACACAGGATTCCTTGTTTGCACAGGCTAATGGCTCCATAACTCTCGTCGTGCCTCCGAGTTCTATCGGCACAAGAGGAATGAGAGAATGCAGGACATCTGTCATCAGTGGCCTGTAACCAGGTTCTGGTTGGACACATAAAGCAGCAATCGCTGCAACCTGCACAACCCCATATTATACTGGTAAGCAAAGCACAACAGAGAAGTTTAACATGGTAAGAAAATGAATCATTTAAGTCTAGATGGCAGACCTGGCATAAATGTTTTAGCTCCATAGTGTTCCTGATCACAGGATCCACTATGCTTGGAAGCTGTAATCTGTCAGCGAGCTGAGGAACGGCCTAGAGACAACCAAATGAGGTCTTCAGGTAAGGCCATGCAGGGCAAGGACATTTGGACGAAAATAATGATCAAAATGAAATTTCTTGAGATAGAATGGTGCCAAGCAAAGTGAAGCATACCCAAGTGACAATAGATTGGCATTGAGATGGTGTTGGTTTCTCCACTGGTTTTCTTCCCATCAGGAGCTCCAAAAGGATCACTCCAAAAGCATAAACATCGCTTTTCTCGGTGAGTTCCCCTGGATATCCATCTTATTATCTTAGATAATGATGCAGTTTGTTACATAAAATTTGTAACAAAGAATACAATTCTGATCACAGGGAAGAGCGGATGGAACTCTTACCATTTAAGAGGCACTCTGGAGCAACATAACCCAGAGCACCTGAACGCTGGAGGTTAGCTTTGTTTTGACTACCAGCAGCTACCGCAAGGCCAAAGTCAGAAATCTATGTCCATGAAAGAATCCACGTAAAAAGAATGGTACCTTTTTCATGTGTCGCTGAGAAAGGTAAAGCAGAGATAGCTAAAGTTGATAATAGCTAATAAGTACCTTCACATTAAACTCAGAATCTAGAAGAATACTAGATGATTTTAGATCTCCATGAATAATTGGCGGGTTGCAGTGCTCATGAAGAAATTCTAATCCTCTGTTTGACAGAAATGCAAAAGCAATAATTGTAGAGGAGATTAAAAAGAAAATTAGGAAGTTGAAACTACTTATGAACTGATCTGGAGGCACAGAGAGAGAGAGTATTTACTTCGCAGTATCAACTGCAATTTTCATACGAATGTGCCAGGATAACGCTGACCCACGAGAAGGTCCTGAAATAGCAGCAGGAAAGAAAATAAAAAGTTCAAGCTTTTCTTGCCTTCTTGCACGCTATACAGGAAATGCACAAGGTGTACCGTGCAACTGTGTCTCCAGAGTTCCATTTTCCATCATCTCATAGACAAGGAACCGAGTCCCCGCATGAACACAATAACCCACAAGAGAGATTATATTTGGATGGCATATTATACTCAGCAGATCTATCTCATTCTGCAATATATTATGAGCATAAGAAAACGAAAACATAAAATGGATATAGAGCATAATGTTTTAGTAGAGAGAGATATCAAACAGGCTTGGGAAAAATTACCTCAAACTCTCTTTCATACTCCTGCTTGCGACCATTTAACTTCTTCACGAGAGCAGTAATGCCTTCATCAAAGTGAGCTTTATACAGGTATCCAGATACTCCACTAAACTCAGAAAACTGGTTACTAGCAGCTTCTAACAAGGTGTAATGAATCATGGGAAGCAATCCTTTCTTGCCCACCATCTTTCCTGATGTTAAAATATTTGTAGAAAAAGGCAAAAACAAGAGAAAAAGAAGAAAAGTGATTTTATTTTTCTATTTCGGTAAATCTCAGAAGTTATATATAGTCGTTTACAGACTCTATACAAAAAAAATAATATATCATTCTAGAATGATATGGGCAGCTGTTATACCAAAAAAATAATAATATAGAAAAGAAAAATAATACTTGCTAATAGAAGTTGTTATGTAATCCCAAAATTACTCTAACAAGATCATGCTAGCAAAAGAAAATAATATTGACTGATACAGAATCACTCTAATCAAGAAAAATAACATTGACTGATATAGGAACACGCTAACAAAAAAAATAATATGGGTTGATACAAGTTATTACATGATCCCTAAAATTATACTAACATTTTTTTCTTAAACTCAAGATGGTACTACAAGTGTCAACTTAAGTTTGGAAACTAGATTACAAATGTATCTAGAAACTGACATACTAGGTCAAAAGTTGAAGTAGTAGCTTAGAAACTGACGTGATAGACTAGGAACTGACGTAGCAACTCAGAGGCTGACGTGGGATAGATCAAGATCTGATGTGGCAGAATACGAACTGCTATAGCATCTCAAAAGCTGATGTAGCATATTAGGATTGACATAACAACTCGAAAGCCAATATGGTAGACTGATGTGTCTGACTGACGTGATAAACTGACATATTTGTCGATATGGCTGATTGACTTGTTAAATGATGCGGCAGCGAGAAGACAGATAGAAGATGACAGTTGTAGCGAGAATAGAGCTCCGAAAGAAGGCAACCGAAGGTCAATGATTCTCGTGAACGGAGGCACCATAGAAAAGAAGTAAGAGATTTTGAACTGGATGGCGAAGGAGCCAGAGACAACAAATGGAATTGGATATGAAGAGAAAGAGACCGAGCTACGATGAGGAGAGACGATCGAAGATCTGAAGCTGAGAAAAAAAGTGGTGGAGAGAAGCTACGGATCCATTAGAAAACAAAGGATCTTCGGGTATTAATTTACTAGAAATAGAGAATATGTGAAAATAGAAGATCTGTGGATTCACTGAAAAATAGAGGATCTTCGGGTTAGAGAACAATAGATCGACAATAGAGGTCTTCAATGCTTTTAGACATAGCAACGACGACCACATCAAAGACGGAAAAGATGCTAGTGGCAGATTAGGTGATCGGTAGCTTTGATACTATGTTAAAATAATTGTAGAAGAAGACGAAAATAAAAAAAAAAGAGAAAAATAATTTTATTTCTTTATTTCATCATATTCGGTACATCTCAGAGGTTATATATACTCGTGTACAGACTCCATATAAAAAAAATAATATGGCCTGATATAAGATTATGCTAATAAAAAAAATAATACTCATTAATATAAGTTGTTATGCGACTTCTAAAATTACTCTAACAAGATCAAGCTAATAAAGAAAAACAATACTAATTGATACAGAATCACTCTAATAAAAAAAATAATATACAGAAATATGCTAACAAAAAAGTAATATGAACTGGTGCAGGTTGCTACACAATCTCTAAAATTATGCTGATACCTGACTTACTCGATGTTAGAGTTAGCATAATCTCTTTTGCATATCTAGAGCACAAAAAGTTTGACACCAAAGTGTGACAAAAAGATAAGAATCCAAATGAGCGAGCAAAAATCAACTAGTTCAAAGGTGACTGCCAAAACCACTGAAAAATTTAGTAAAAAAATGAAAGAGGAAATCAAAAACAAAAGGAGAGAGCATTGAAAAATGTTTATCACAAGAATACCTGATGGTCGAATGTCCTCCGAATCCGAATTTTGATGACTTTTACGCTGAAAGGTCCAGCCACAGCATATCGATAGCAAGATGATAGCAAGTGCAACAGAAGCCAGGATGATCGGCAAAACTAACACTTTGTCTAAATGGTGATTATGATGCTTTAGTGTTATCTGCATCTCTGCATTCAAAAGATCACACCACAAAGGAAATTGAGCAAATGTGCAACCCTGTGAAGAGCATGTCCACACAGAAGGCTGAGAAATTTAATTTCTCAGAAGAAGTTCAATAGTAACTCTGTTTTTTCTCCCTTTTTTTGCAACCTTAGTTTGCATAAAGGATTATCAAGATACAAAGGAAAAGTTTCCTGAATGCAAAGAATAATTAACATGCCCTGCCAAAAGAAAAAAAAAAAAAAAAGGAATTATACAGATGATATAAAGGATAAGCTATCCTTCTTGGTGATGGTGACGTTATAATAATGCAGCACAGTTATTATCAGATATGCCTGATCAAAAGAGACATAGAACAAAGAAAACATTGCAAAGAACCAAACTCTCTTACATTGTATGGTAGATTAATTATGAAAAACTAAGCAAAGAAAACTGATAGATTTACATCATCGATGACTCGTTAAATAAAGGGTAAAACTAATAAGAGTACCTGGAGGAGGTGGAGAAGTTAATGGAGAAGCCACGTAGATGGGATCTCTGGCATTGGTGAGAGCTGTGGATATGAGAAGGAATAAGGCCCAAATTGGAAGAGTTGGGTTCATTCCTTCCCCTGGGTATGGAGAGTCGTGTGTACTGTCGATAGGAGAAACAGGGGTATAAATAGTATTTTCTTTTGGGAGATAAGGAGGGGTTATGGGAACAAATAGTGAAGAGAACAAAGACGGGAGTATAAATACGATTGATGAATACGCGATGCTCCCGGTTAACCTATTTCCAGATTGGATCTTCAATTTTGCCTTGGGCCTCCATTGGTCCCATGCGTGCGTGGGCTACTTACTTTCTTTGCTTAATCAAATTAAAAAGGTTGAAGACTATATAAAGATCATTTGAATTTTATCACTTTTCAATGTGAGATTAAAGAAAGTAGATAAGAAGAAGAAGGAAAAAAAAAAAAGAAAAAAGATAGGTTTGAAATTTTAAAATACTTCAACCCAATGCAGCAGTATATTTTTTAGATTTATTACGGTATCTTTTGAGATTTATTTCTGCGAAAAAATACTGCAGCTGTGAAAGGCAGGGAAATGATGGCAGAAAACATGATTGCTTTTATTCTTGGGGGCAGAAAAATATGCGATCATGTTGCAGGTGGCAGTTACAGGAGCACAAAATCGATGAACGCATGAAGAAAGCTGAGGTACAGGAACAGGACGAGGCTAGATAGCTTTTGAATGATCGAAATTACAGGGATGCCCTTGGAAATCTTTCCATCAGGTTGATTTATGCGTAAATACGTGATGTTAAATTCAATTTCCTCATAAAGAAAAAGAACAGAAAAGTGATTGATTTCTAGATTAAAAGGTTTGTAACAAGGAAACAAAGATAGGCAATTAAGCTATACTATGGAGAAAATGTTGTTTTTGCCAAAAAAAAAAAAAAAAGAGAGAATGTTCTTAAATCTTTTTCCAAAAATATCAATCTTTGTTTAGTGTAACTCAACAAAAATAGAAAATTGATCAATCAACAAATACTTTCCTTTCAAAAAAATAAATAGCTTGTAAGTTATCCTATCTCTGCTTTTTATCGATTGATTCTCTTCTCTCTAATCAAAATTTTATTTTAATTTTTAGATTTGTAGAATTATGTTATTTAGAATTCTTCCGTCTCTATATAGTTTATAATAATAATCATTTCCTCTTATGTTTTTTACTCTCTTTAATCCATTTTATGTAATTTTATTTCTATTTATAAATTTTCTTTTATATAACATGTATAAAATATAATTCTTGGTAGTATATTGCTCCAACATCAAGGGGGAAAGAAATACTGGTTCCCACATGTTGCTGGATATTGGACCTGGGGGCGACCGCGGACCGAAGGGAAGGATTTTCGGCTAATGGTGCGGCGGCAGACTGCTGTCTCCAACAGACCTGCAAGAAGCCAGTGGCCGGAGGTTCCGGCGCCGGCCCTCCAATGCTTAAGTCAGAGGAGGTTTTTTATGGAGAGAAGTAGTAGAGAAGTAATCGAGAAAAGTAATGGCCGGGGGCCAAAGGGAAAAAAAGTTCTCATGCCTCGAGTTCTTCCCCCTTTTTATAGGAGAGGGTGTAGGGGTTATATGTGATTGGACGTGATCGTACGAATTAATAAATGACCGTAGTGATTGGACATGATTGTGCGAATTAATGAGCGATCGTATTGATTGGACGTAATCGTGCGAATTAATGGATTACCGTAAACGGCCCGAGATTTTGGGCTGGCTGGCGATCCATTGAAATCGTGTGCATTTAGATGTTGACAGTCGTTGAGTCGGAGATCGTGGGATTTGATCCTGGATAAGGAGGAAGAGGACTTGATTTTCGGTGGAGTGGGAAGATCTGCTTCTCCCTTTGACGGGATCTTTCTTGGCCTTGAGGTCGATCGGGATTAACTCAGCCGAGATCGAGGTTGTGAGCTCTGGGGTCGTCGGTGCCGAGACCGAGTGTTCTGAGGTCGGGCGCTCTGTGGTCAGGTGCTCTGAGGTCGGACACTCGGAGAGTATGCTTGCTGTTGTCACGTTTGTCATCAAGTACCGGCGATTTGGCCACGTGCTTAGAGTGATCTATTTTCCCCCAACACCACCTATACTAAAATTTCAAGAAGTATTGGCAATCCATTAGAATATGATTTTTTTATGAAATATCTTATTAACATCAAATGGTTTAATCAATTAATGCTGTAGTATGGTAGCCTTTGTCCAACTCCAACATCTAAAATTTCGTAGCTTTCTGTTATCCAAAATCAAGTGACTTTACCAACCCAAGAAATTTAGCTTCTTTAAATCTTGTATTGTAACTTGACCATTTTACGATCTATTAACTCTTGATTTAAAACCTAACATTTAATAAAAAAAAGTTCCGCCCAATGTAGTTGCGCAAAAAGAGAAAAACTAGACTGTGATGGGTTTTATGAACTAAAATTTGCTGCAGTTGTCGCCTCTTTGCTTAGTAATTCGAGCTTTTGTATTTGATTCTTGAATTTTGTATCTCCAATAGCGCTCTTTCTATTAATAAAAAAGGAGAAAAAAAAGAACCAACAGTTCTTTATATAATTTTATATTCATCCTTGAACACTTGCAAGAACAAACCCATGCGATCTTAATATCTATTTTATTATTAATTAAATGATGCTTTAAAATGAAATATAAAATTTGTTTTAGTAGTTCTAAAATTTCATAACTCTAAGAACACCAGTTTATCAAGCTGGTAAAGTAGATCATATATGCGTGTATGCATGAGGTGAAGCATGATTTATTAATATGAAATCAATATAAACAAACTCGGCTCAGTCGACTCGAGCCCACTTGAGCATTATCCTTACATGATAATCACTGCACACAACATTCATAAAGAAAGCTAAAAAGTATTTAGAAAAACAACGTTCAAGTGAAGTGCGATGAATGTAAATTACTAAAACAAACCAAAAAAACTTAAATATTCTTTGAGTCATTGCACAAAAGGATAAAAATTAGGTTCCAAAAACTCCATACTGTGGATCATCACCATCATGTAATCACCGAATCAAAAAATAATTAAACACATGTAAATTTAATACGTGCAGGTTAGCTGCAGGTTACACAGGATTATTACATGTAAATTTAAACATGTTATATGTTAATTCTAAATGTGGAACCATGGTATAATATTACACAATCAGAAATTTCAAACATTATTGACATGGAAATAAAGTATACCCACTTAATTGCCTAATTTTGTTACAAAATATGAGCTTGCTACAATTGTTGATGCATCTAATTACATAATTAGATCATGTCATGCATGTAACATGTTGCACCTCTCTTGTTGAATCCTAACCATGCTTCCAACCCGACAATGATCCATGCATGTGGGATTAAGAAGAGCAAGACCCAACATGTAGATAAACAATTATAAAATTATTATTATTTTTTTAGGGATTTTCATACAATACGTGTACGAATATATTCAATAAAATCAGAAAACAAAAAATTACGGAGTGCTCGAGGTAACTCCTCATCCACGGTCCATAAAGTGCTCTTAGAATGGCTAGTCACATAAGTGGCCACCTAATCCGTAGCTTCGTTAGTCTCTTTGATTAGCCATATAAGCGGCCACCCACCAATATAAGCCTACTTTACTCTCTCGCATTTTATAACAAACAAATCTTAATATATCGATCTCTTATCAGACATCCACCCATCATATGTGAACTAGTCCTCGCATCATGGTCCCTACACGTTAATCATAGAGTGCGTGGATATGGTTTGAGGTGTTCACATGACCGGCTTCAGTGGGTCTCTGTCACACGTGTTCAGCACGTGAAAAAGTCGGTGCTCACATGATGCTTTTCCTGGTCCTCGCTTCCACGCGGCGTTCTTATCGGCAACGAATCCGGTGACCGGCTCTGGCGGTGCCTCAAGCCCCCACTTCCCAGAAACCGAAGACGGTTCCTCCGAACCGCCCTGGTAGGTCGGTCCACGCCATTTTGGCCATTATTGAGGCCCCAATCCCCACCATCGCCAGCTGTCGGTGCCTAGTCTTCCTCACGCCACTACTGACGGCGACTCGCGTCCCTCACACCACGGGAATCGACGCCCCTTCCAAAGCTGCCCTTTCGTTTTCCAATTATCACAAAATCGCCAATGGACAAAATGCGCCTCTCGCTTCCATCAAGACAAGCAGCTGCCACCGGCCATCGATTTTCGTCGCTGTGTTTCCTTAGCTCCCCCTCTGCATCAATATCATCCGTCTGATCAAATATCAATAGTGAATGATTACCGAAACGGTGGACCCTATCTAGTTGATCGTCCAGATCAGACGATCGGGATCGGAAAAGCTATCTCCTCGTACTTCGTGGTTCTGATCAGCCAGGCTGCCATCACGCGGTTTCCACGACTTTTAGCGCGTCTCCGCAGCAACATCCAATCAGAGCCGTCACGTCGGTAGGCCCACCACACCTCTTAGCGTGTAGGATCAGGTCCTAACAGAACATGCGTCAAGAAATTATTGCCGCGAGCATGATGACGACCATGGGTTTCTACAATGATGCATCAAGAAACGTGCTGATGAGGAAGGACCCAGCGGCCAGTGCGCAGCTGGGTTTGTGTGGTTGGACTGGTTCACCGATGAGCTGGTGGACCTGGTCCAACCAATAGCTTCGCCCTGTCCGGATCCCGGCCACTAGGCCACGAACCAAGAAGGTGGTAGCAATGCAATTTTGTAAACCTTGAAGGGCGTCAAGTTAACCCCGAGGATAATTGGGTACCCGGGTGGTTTTCTCGCCACGTCAGATCATAATAATACCAAACTCAGACGACTCTCCTTGTTATGTTTCCCTATATATATTTCTATACAAACACTGCATATGGGGATAGGAAGCCCTGAGCCGCGTTACAACAACGAAACCGGGAATATTTTTTTATCAAATCCAACGGTCGATCATATGCCCGCCTACGAATTCATACGCCGTTGTTGGGATATGTATCTCCCTTCCGAAACGAGTATCCTCTCTCCTACTTTTTAATTTTCTATAAAGCGAGCCGATCCCTTCATTCTCCTCCTCCTCTTCCACCATTTCCCTTTGCTATTCTCAGCGCCCAATGGGTACGGCGGTTCTCCGATCCCACGATTGCCTGAAAGGCCGCCTCCATCTGGAGGCCTTCGGATCCCGTCCCCCGCCGCCGGTAAAACCCTCGCGGAAGAAACCCCCACGTTCCTCCCCCTCCCCCTCGACCTCCCCGCCTCCTCCACCGCCGAAGGATGGCCGGAGTCACCAGACGCGGCCAGCCCAGCCGTCGCCGCCTCCACAGCCGACGAATCACACACGACCCAACCCCCCGCGGTCCGTCCGGAAGACAGGGTTCCCTGGCAAGGAGAACGCTGGCGACACCCAGATCCGGCCGCGTAGGCCCCTCGTCATGGAGGAGGTCACGATCCTGAAACGCGGGGACGAACTGAAGGCTTTCGGGCCCCCGGCCGAGGATCGGCGGTCGGACGGCGATGAATCGCTCCTCTGCTCGACTAATCGGCTGGGCCCCGACCCGGAGATCCTCCCGAAGAAGATCGGGTTCGCCGATCTGGGGTCCGTGTATGCCGGGCCGGCCTTCTTCGCATCCCCGTCCCCGAGCTCGCTCCCTTTCCCGGCTTCCTTCCTGAAAAAGGTCGGCGGTGAGGCGATCACGAGCGATGAGGCCACGAGGAGCCTCCGGTGTCTGCTGCGGCTCGATAATCTCGCTTGACGGTCAGGTGCTCGTCTCTTGCTTTAGATTTTCTTCGCTGGATCGATGGTTTATGGTGATTGTGGAATGGGAAAATTGGATCTTGGTGGTGTGTACACGAATCCCAGGTCTATTTGAAGGAAAAAAAAGGGATTTTGGAAATGATGCTTTGACGAAGGCAGGACAATAAAGGTCTTTGTGGAGAGACTGATCGTGATCGTCTCTTTGATTGGCGAGGGCTCCTCATCATCTCTATTAGGGTTTCTCCTATTCGAAGATCTTCCTCTATTTTTTCAAAAGGAAGACATGGAATTGGAGAATGAAGGGCCATGCTAGTCTTAGAAGAACCTATTTGGTGTTTATCTTGTTCTAGGTATTTGGGTGGTGCAAGTAGCCAGTTATGGCATGTAATTTTAGAAGGTGGGATATGTTAGTGTTATTTGTGGGTAAGGTGGTACTCTGCCGATAGAAGATGTTATGGGTTAGTTTTGCATTAGAAGCTGGTAGATTTGTTCAGTATTGTACCTATTTTATCTCAATAATAGTTTGCTGTTTATTTGCTATTTTTTCTGTGAAAGTCGGTAATGTTGGATATGTATTTGAATTTGCTATTGATATTTAGGAGGAATATGAAATGTGTGTGGATTGGCATGATTTGGGTTTTGTTTTTTTATTTTAATCAAGAAAAAGTACAATTTAACAAGTTTTGTTGAAACAATATTACTTGATCCTACACTTTAACAGCAGACCTTCCTGATGAATGAACTACTGATCGGGAGCTGAATTTTCAATGAATCAATTCTGTAGCAATATGTGGTCGCCTGCGAGTAACTCAATTCTTCACCGTCATAAATCTTGTAGATCCAAGGCTTTTAAGTGTTGATCTTTCTGATGGTGACCTGTGGTTGTCGGTGCTCCAACTATTTGTTCTGCCTTGGTGTGAATTCCACTTGTTTTATGTGTTGTTTCTTTTCTCCGACCCTCCTCCCTCTCCCTCTCTTTTTTTTTGTCCTAATGGGAGTGACGTGAATATGGAGGATACAAACCTTGAGAATTTTGTTTAGTCTGAAAGTTGTGCTTATCTAAGATGACTCCTTGGATTGTGTTACTTCGGAAATGTTAGAAATTTAAACCATTTGATTGTATACCTAGAGGGCATATTTGGTTGGAGAGAAGCTGGGCTCTGGAAAGAGAGAGAGAGAGAGAGAGAGAATGAATGATTCTAATTCCAGCCGTTTGGTTGGGAGAGTCTTATCTTAAATCTCAGGGAAAAGGGGAATGCTCTAATCTCCCTAATGTCAATCATGAACAAAACATGTTAGAAAATATGGTCATTCTAAAACTCATTTTAATCCATTATGATTTTGATTTTAGTTATGAACTAAACTCCCTCAGATGTATTTAAAATTTGGGGTTTGTTTGGTTTACAATCAGGATCAGAATAGATTGGAATGAGAATGATCATATTTCTTAATACGTTGGGTATGTTTGACTGGAATCGGAATAAAATTTGAATATTAGAGAAGAGTCAACATTATGTTTTGAGAAATCAGGCATTTCTATTCCTTCCGTAATTGGAACGGATTCCTTCCGTAATTGGAATTGGAACAGGATTTTTTTTTTCCTCCAATTAAATATTTAAAATAGGAGTCATCCATTCTCATTCTCATTTTCATTTAGAGCCCAACTTTCTCAAGCCAAATATGCCTTGGATAGATTTTCTATAGTATCAATATAGGGATTATGTTTAATGCATTGATGGGTTCAACCTCTTGATTATGAAATGCATGTAATAATCAAAATAAAAGCTCAATCTAACTTGCCTCATTTTAGGGTCGGCGGTGAAACCATGTCGTAGTAGAACTTTTTTTCAGCAGATGGACTTGCTCTAGTTTATTTATTTATTTATTTATTCATGGAAAGTGGAGAAGCTTCCCTCAATTTATTAGATAAAAGATGATTTACCAGAGTCTCTGAAGATGAGAATATGAACAAAGAGCAGAGCTATGATGAATGCACCAGGCCGTACGGATTCCTCCAAAACTTCAGCTGCTCATCCACCCTGTTGTGCGAACAGAGATGCTTTTTGCAGAGTAGAGAATATGGAACCTTTCTGCTTTTGTAGGAACAACCGAGCATTCCTCTCTTTCCAAACCTCCCAAGAAAAGGCAGCAAGTAATTGGTCCCCGCGTTTTGAAGCAAAGCCTGCTTGTTTTTTTTCTTCCAGCGACTCCAAATGTCCAGTAAATTTGATTGCCAGCCCCTCAATCTCCAGTCATCGGTGCAAATTTTTCCTTTCAGCCATGGACAGACTTCCTTGCTTTGCTCTGGTCATCAGTCGAATTTTCCTTCGAGCCAGTAATTATAAAAAATTGGCTGAAAAGATGTTAAAATCGTGTGTTCAACCCTAACTTGGATCCTTTTATCCCCCCCCCCCCCCCCCCCCCCAAAAACAAGAAAAAACGTAACTTGGAACCTAGATGGTGCGTGGAGTGCTTAAAGGTTCAATTGTAGAGAAGGTCACACTCTTCCCGGACTAGAATATAGTGCAGAGAAGCTGCATTTCCAATTGAACCTTTCTTCTTTTTATTTTTTAGGTGAAGGGGCTGGCTCTCTCTCTCTCTCTCTCTCTCTCTCTCTCTCTCTCTCTCTCTCTCTCTCCCTCCGCTATTTCAAATTCCCCCGTCTTTTTTTTTATTATTATTTCTCTATAGGATTTGGACCAACTGGGTCCAAAGTTACTTTTGGATATTTATGAATATGGGCTTAGAATTTGCTGGCGGTACAAATCTAATAGAATTTTCGGCCCAATCATCCAAGCAGAACTTAAATATGGAAATATTTCTGCAGGGTTCATAGGGCCTGTTTGGTTGGCTGGTTATATTATTCATGGAACTAAGACCACTTAGAATTTAAAGAGAGGTAGAAAGAAATGGTTGGAAAGCAGTCGGTCAGGAGGAAAGAAACAGTTGGAGAGAGAGAAAGAAAGACCCTCTCCGACTAATATGAGAACACCGGATCAGAGAGAGGGTGGTGGGATGTCTGGTTGATATGGGTTGGGTCAGTCCGGGCCGGGCCGGGCCGGGCCTGATAATCTTAATAGTAGCAAAACCTGTTCCCAAATTCCAAACAGGCCCTAAATGTCTCCTCATTGATGCATGACTTCCTTTTGAGCTCCTATTTTTCTGGCTATATATAGATCGAAACACATGCCGGATGAGCAGCTCCGGCATCCACATAGGGCTCCAATGGACAAAGTATGTTCCAAACTTGACCTTTGCACCCTGTACATCACTTCTTCTCATTTCCAGTTTCGCATGTTGAGAAATTGTAGGGGTTAAGTTTTCCAAAACTTTAATGATGAAGAACTTGATATCGATGTACAGAAATATTACTTTTGAGTCCAGTACATTACAATTATGCTGCTATCCACACAGAAAGCGTGAGGAAAAACTCTTTCAGTTGATACTTGCTTCCCTAATTTTCCCTCAGGGAACTCCATGGTATGGATGGATGAAAACAAGCATGATCACTTCCAAGGAATGCAACTCTTCGCAAAACATTTCAGCATCTGATGAGAAACGCAACTGTACGTATAGTTTACAGATCCAAAACCAGGAAACAACACCACTCTTCACATGAACTCCCTGATATCGGATAGTTCTGCTGCAAACTCCCCACCCTCAATCGGCGGCACCATCCTCTTCCAGAACCAGTGCTTCCTCCAGAGCAGTATCATCTCCTCGATGGGCACCCCTTTGGTCTCCGGAACGAAGAAGTAGACAAAGACGGTCATGATGGTGATCCACCCGGCGAAGAACAGGAAGATCCCAAACTTGAAGGAGCACAGGAGGGTGAGAAAGGACTGGGCGATGGCAAACGTGAAGAAAAGGTTGACGGCCACCGTGATGCTCTGCCCCGCCGAACGCGTTTCCAGTGGGAATATTTCGCTGGGCACGGTCCACCCCAGGGGTCCCCAAGACCACCCGAACGCGGCCACAAAGAGGCAGAAGAGCACCACCACAACGATCGAGAAGTCCTTGGGAAGCTGCTTCTCATCGCCAAACTTGAGGCCTAGTATGATCGCCACGATGACCTGTTCATAGGGAAAAAAGGTTGCTTAATCTAATGCCATTGCAAATCTTTGCTTTCCATAGAAATCAATCCATGCTTCAAGCTTGCTGCACCCAGCTTACCTGGCATAAGACCATCTGAATTCCCCCACCAATTAGCAGAGCTCTCCTCCCCCACCTGTCCACCGTTGCAATGGAGACCAGTGTCGAGGCTGCGAGCACTGCACCGGTCATGACCGACGAGTAGAGCGAAGCATTTCCTCCGAAGCCCATGCTCCGGAACAGCACCGGTGCATAGAAGAGTATGGAGTTGATGCCTGTGAGTATTTGGAAAGCTGGCATGAAGATGGCCATGACCAACTGCGGCCGGTTTCTTCGCTTCAGGATGTTCCTGAAGGGATGTTCGATGGAATTTGCTAGCTCGCTGGCCTCGACGATGTCCTCGAACTCCGCATCCACTTGTTCGGTGCCTCTGATCTTCTCTAAGACACGCCGCCCTTCGTGGACGTGCCCTTGTTCGATGAGGCTGTTTGGAGTTTCAGGGAGGAAGCAGCCTCCTATCGTCATTGCAAGTGCAGGGGCAGCAACGAGGCCAAGGGAGAGCCTCCATCCCCATGGCCTGATCTTCTCGGTTCCGTAGTTGACCATGTTGGCTGAGAAGATGCCAAGGGTGGTCGCCAGTTGGAACAACATGTTGAGGCCGCCACGAAGGTGGGCTGGTGCCATTTCGGAGAGGTACAGAGGAACAGCCTTCAAAAGAACAAATGGTGGTGGATCATAGCGTTAGCAACTTCTGGTGTCCCTAATTCTGCAATTCTTTACACTACTTGACATCTAACAACACTAGAAATGCATGGCAGATGCACGCCATGCACTCAAGCCACAACTGGATGCATCAAACTCTAGAAAAAGGATCCTGATCGATGATTGAAGTACCTGATCTACGAAGCCAATTCCGACGCCAAGCATGATGCGGCCCAGAAGCAGCATTGCCATGTTGACAGCACCTGCATTAAGGGAAGCCCCGACGAGGAAACTAATGCCGCCACAAAGAATGCTCGCTCTGCGCCCATACTTTCTGGTCACTGGAGAGGCTACAAAGGATGCGGCGAGGCCGGCAAGGTAGAGAGAAGACGTGAAGGCAGCGAGCTTCTGGTTATTATACTTGCAGTAATTGTTCTCGGATTCCAGGTTCTTCTTCCTGTAGACTACTGGGAAGAACTGCTTGAGAAATGGGTCCATGGATGTCACTCCACCTGGGATGGTCATTGGACACAAGAGGCATGAGCACTGCGGTTGTTCATTTGTTTGGCACAGAATATGAAGAACTGCATGAGCCAACGTTGGGACCCCAGTGAGCCCTTCTTCTTCTTCTTCTTTTTTTCTTTTTTTTTTAAAACATCGGGCAGAAGCGGTCCAATGTATTTGGGGGCCTAAGACCATTTTGTCTTTGAGACCTTTTCTGCAGTGGACTAGCCTAAGGCGAACTCACATGCTGCATTTTTTCGTTTCATTTTTGTCTTTAAGACCTTTCTTACGGTGGTCTTCTTTGGGCGGGATTTTAAGTGACCGCCTAAGTTGCTTAAAGGTTGAACTAGCCCGCCCTAACATCGGAAGCTCACACTAGTCTCGCAACGATGTTTCAACAAAAATGATCTTTTGTTTTACTGAGGCTTGGACATGATTCTAAAAATTCTAACAGATAAAACATGCCTATATTTGTAGCTGTATGTATCAAAACCAGAGACTCCTAAGAAGTTCAATTCCTGTTGTTGCAGCTTACTCTCCCGGTTATTAATTGCTAGGTCTGATTCCGGTTAAACTAACAATTTTCAAATCTAGCCACCTTATCATGTTCAGCATATATCCACCTACATGTGAGAACTGAGAAGTGGCTAACATTGGGTTGAACCCAGTGGTTTATTAATACCATAAGACCAAAAAACCCACTTGATTTGCCTGGCAAATTTAGTCCTGTTTAGTTAGAGGTGACCATCAATTCTTTGCTTTGTTTCCACCGAACCGAAATTTGTTGATCGTAACATTAACCTATCAACCAGACACTTAGCAGGAGCTTAAAACAAATTTTACACAAATATCTTTAATAGTTCCATTAACTTGAACCCAAACCAATCAAGTGCGGAGTCACCAAAGTTTGATGTTTGGTATCACGAATGCCAAAGTTCTACCTAACCCCAAAAATATTGCCCTCAACGGACACTTGCCCAAGAGACTCGGTCCAAATAGCGGTTTGCATTCAATATTGCCTCTTAAACACCTGTGGCGTGTCCAAACATCTTTAGTTTGGCTTCATAGAAGTAGATAGTTTTTCTTAAAAATCCAGCATCAGTCTAGAAAATTTATGTCGGTAAAGGATGGATGGGCAGGTGCAGCCTTGAAGCAGCAATAGGCAAAAAACCCTATAATTGGAGAAATTATCCTGCACGGCAAGGATCATGTAACCATGTATCTCGATAATCACAACCGTCCGTTTTTATAGTGGCACATCGAGATGAATGCTTAATGAATAAGATCTACAGAAATGAGTGGCTATGATTTGTAATGCATATGGTTTAGATTATAGTTTCTTTGATCGGCCCACTCATAAGAACCTTAGTTGTCACTATAAATATGGGGTATGCTAAAAGATTATCCATCCAGACACAACCTTAGTTATCTCTATCCACCCGTTGAGATACCGTATGTACCATATAGCCATGTATATTGATAATAATAGCCGCTCATTCCTACAATAATATACTGAGATGAATATTTGATGAATAAAATTTATAAAAATAAATGGCAACGATTGGATATAGAATATAATATTTTCAATGATTGGCCCACTCACGAGAATCTTAATTATCACGACGAATATCGGGTATGCAGGGGCTAAAAGGTTATCACAGCTGCTTTTATTGCCTAAATTTGCAAAATGAATACTCAAAAGAAAAGCCGGCCGAGATTCCATGCATCAACCTCGGAGTCGGAGGGTCAATGAATACAAGAGACGGGCCGCTCAACAGTCTAATGCCACGTCTCCGTCCACCCCACCCAAAGAGGAGAGAAATTATATCCTACGTGTAGAAATATACGGGGACAATTACGGCCACTTATTTTTATAATCATATATGGAGATGAACATTTGATGAATAAAATCTATAATAATAAGCAACTTATAGTTGACTTATGTATATAACGCACATAGTATTAAATATATTTTTCTATTAAAAAAAAAAAAGCATAGTAGCGTATCTAACTGCAAACGATAGATTGGATCCTCCCGATCCAACCGTCTAACTCTTAGTAATGGTAAATGAAACTGTAAATCCTCCTTCCACTTTATCAGTTAACATATCCCTTATCGATTTTTTTTTTTTTTGACAAAAGTTAAACTCATAATTCACAGAACCCATCCAGTATCCAGAACGACTCCACATAAAACTTCTTCTGATTTTTTTTTATTATTTTTTATACCTATTGGCTTATTTTTCTTTTTTCTCTAAAAAAGAAATAACAGAAGAAAAAAAAAGGAGGGGGGGTGCGGCGGTCGGGATACCTGAGATGCCGACGTCATAGCCGAAGATGGAGCCACCGATCGCGGCGACGAGGCAGGCGAAGACGACGAAGGGCGTGACCCTCCCCTTGTACTGCTCCGCCCTCTCCTTCTTCACCCCCGCCGGCGCTCCCCCTCCTCCGGCCATCTCCTCCTCCTCTCCCTTTACCCGAACCCCAACCCCTTACCCCCTCTCCTCACGGATCCGGCTCTTCTCCGGTCCTCTCTACAGGATTAGAATTTAGTACTGGTGCAAAGGAAACAAACAAAACTTATACCACCCTCGCTGTCGCTGGGAGATAAGAAATCTGTTGCCACGCATTAAATAGCGTTGCCGTGGTGCGACCGCCAGCGGCATGTGGCAACGGCTCTCCTTAAGCTGTTCTTCGATTCCGTTGTCATTCATACTTTGCTGCAGTTTGCTGGAAGCCGGGTTTGGTTAGAGATCCTACCACCATACGTCAGATGACCTCAGCCGCAGTCCATTTAAGCTTGCAGTGCATTATGATTTGAAAGTAATGCTCGTATATGATGTGAGAATCTATTATATAGAAATAAAATAGGGCCTCATGTTATGCTTAACTTTTCATTCGCCAATATCTATTTTATTTTATTAATAAAAAACTTTTTACATACCTACCATATTAGAATTTATATAAATATTTTTCTAAAATTGATATTTACATGTATACCTTTATAAAATATTTATTATATATATATATATTATATTTTTTTTTTTATTTACGTATGTAACTATGTCATCTAACACCGTTGGAAATTAGCGATTTAAAATTGAAATGACGAAAATACTCTTGACGGATAAACATGCAAAAAGAAATATTTATAAAAGTATGCAAGCAAATAGCAATCTTAAATATTTTCATAAATACTCTCCTCAATATTGGAATTTGTATCAATATCCTCCTAAATTGATATTTATGTGCATATCCTCACGAAGCAATATTTTTCTATGAATACCTTTGACACAACAATTCAGCTGACGTGATTAGCCAAAATCATATTTATTTAAATTAAAGATTAATTAAAATTATGAAATTATCTTTTTTCTGAAGCAGGTAATAGGTTAACGAGTCTCGCTAGAAACTAATATCTCTATCTCTTTTAAGAAATTTTTTGATCTCTTTGGATTCATCTCTTTCACCCTCCATCTAGAATCAAAATCATTCCCTTGACTCCTTTCTCCATCACAAGCAACCCTTCTCCTTCTCTTCTGTTCATAAGAGTTCTCTACCAGAATCTTAGTTCCTCTCATTGTCATCGAAGTTCTCCATTCATTGTATCTTTTGTTACATGAAGATGGTCAAATCCTGCCTTTAGCTTTATGAATTATTTAAAGACGAGTGTTGTAAGAGATTTGCAATATTTATCTTTTAGTGTATGAGATTTGCAATATTTCTCTTTTAGTGCTGGAAATTTTCTCGTGTGTAGAGTGGTGGCTGATTTAAAGTTACAGTGACAAGACATGCCCTATAAACTAGATCTTTTCTTCTTTCAAAAAATCAAAGCTCCAAAGAAAAGTGGCTTAAAATATACAACATAAAGGATTGCTTTTTACCACATAACTATGGAAGTTGTTAATAAGTCTAAAAAATTCTGAAGTCTTTTAATGATTTTGCTTGAGGATGATTGATGTTGATCTTTTATTAATGAGTACAGTAGTAGCAAGAAAGGTTGATCATTGCAGTTTATCGTGTGTCTTTAAGAGATTATAATTTCTTTCTATATTCTAATACATTCCCTCATATATGCTGTTGTGGTTCAAATCTGGCCCGAGGGTGACCACGCCGGTAAAGCCGAGGGAGCCGTCGGTGCTGGAAAGAGGAAGACAGGAGCCACCTCCTGCGTGACGGCTGCGGACCTGCACAAAGCCTCACCGGTGTTACCAGTGAGGGCCCTCCGACGATCAAATTAGAGTGGACAGATTTAGTCCAGCCAAAAGTGTCCCTTAGAAATTACCTGACCGAGCTATTTATAGCCTCGGTGGAGTGGCCCAGGTGACAGAGGTGCTGTCAGTCCCCATCATGAGGAGGTATGGCTCTGAGCCGGATGGCGTACAGCTCAGGTGGGCTGGTGACGTACAGCACAGCCCGCTCTTAAGAACGGTAGGGCTTTGACAATTACAGCAGGGTATGGCCGGAGTAGTCAAGGTGCCGTCTGACTGCTGTTGGCCGGTTATAGAGACATGACACGGCATTGTGATAGAGTACGGCCATGTAGGTGGGTGTAGGCCCGCACGTGGATGTGGTTGTTGGCGAGGCCGAGCTCGTTAAGTAGTCGCGTTAGGCGTTTAGTGAGGTCGGCTTGGTGTAGACCGAAAATGGCTCGATTTTCCGGATTCCGAGGTGTACTCGAGGGAGCGCTTCGAGCTCGAGGGTCGGAGCGTATGCTGTGTATTGCTGGGGCCGGCGTCTCGAACTTGGTCGGGATGGGTCGGCGTTTGCTTGGAGGCACCCCAAACTTGGTCGGGGGAGTCGGCGAATGTCCGGAGTTGGTGGAGTTCTGAGGACGAGCTGGCTCTAGGCCGAAGTAAAGATTTAGTCATTCATCGTTGGTATTTATTGGGCCGAAACTGGGCGGCTTTTTAGTTGCGGGCTGGACGATCCATTTTTCTCTCTATCATATGCATCTATAATAATAAATATTACAAGCTATGTTTCGATGAAATAAAATATAGTGATTGTTATAAATAAAGTAGAATAAAGTAGAATAATCCTATGATTCGTAAATGAACCTCTATAACTCTTTTTGTTATCTAATTATCGAATCAATCTTTTTTCTAACAATATTTTTATAAAAAAATATTGAGGAGCAAGCACTAGACTAAACTCCAAGTGTTAGAACAAGTTGAAATAGATCAAAATTAAATTAAATTTTTTTGCATGCAAACTCTCCTAAATATGTGAAATTGTATGAATATCCTAACAAAGTTGTTATTTGCATATATATCATTATAATTTTTTTTTTTGCATGTCTATCTACTAAGAGTATTTCAATCATTTTAAAATTTAAACTGCTAATTTTTTAACGACATTAAATGGTGTGGGTACACATTCAAGAAAAAAAAAGAGAAGGATATACATGCAAAATAACTGTTTTATAAGAGAATACATGCAAATACCATTTTTAGAAGGGTATTCATGTAGATTTTTATATTTAGGAGGATATGTACCCAAAAAACCCTATTAATAAATAGGGTTCTTGTATTTATTCTATTTCATTATATCTATTCTTATTGCATTTCAATAGTAGTTGGAGAAAAAAAAAAAACTATGCCCTACATGTGCGGATTATATGTTTGGTATATAACTAAAATGGAAGTTAAACTTGTGCTAAGCTCTCCATCACCATGTGGATGCTCGTAGAAGTTACAACTCTCCATTCGCCATGTATACATCTCTAATAACAACATTGTTAATAGACTTTTATTTCTATTATATTCTATTATCTATATATACAATTAAGGTTCAACATATGCTGAGCTCTAATAATGCCATTAATATGGATCTTTATTTTGGATAGTAAGTAGGGCTCTTGTATCCATTCTATTATACTTATTCTATATTGTATTTCAAGAACGGAAAAAAGAGAAAAAATTACACCTCATGCATCATGTAGGTTATATGCTAGTATATAACAAAAATTAATACGATTCTTACATATATATATATATATATATATATATATATATATATATATATATATATATATATATATATATATATATATATATATATATATAGTCTAAGACCTCATATAAAAGACTAAATAAAATATATTTTTTGGATTCTTTAGTTCTATTTAAGTACTCAAGATCTACTCAATACATAGTCGATGTAGGACTAAACAGACCCTCGCATGGATCCACATATACTCCCCTCGTTTTCCGTTTTAAGCCCTAGCATCTTCACCAAGCTAAAAGTCCAAATTCATTAAAATTCATTCGTAAGTACTATAAATCCAATCACAAACATAATGATCAGCCTAAATGAGTCCAAGCGGCAATGTCCCTAGACCACATAGGTCATAAGCTAGGTTCACTCTAATATTATTTATCATAACCCAGGACCTCACACAAAAAGGCTAATCATAAAGTATTATTTGTATTTCTTGGTCATGTATAAATACCTAAAATCTAGTCCGTGCATAGCCCATGTAAGATAAAACATATGCCCGCATGGATCCTCAGACACATGGGCACCCGTATTAATAATAATTAATATGTTTCTTTATTTTGGATAACAAGTTGGCCTCTTGTATCTATTTCTATTCTATTATTTATTTTATTATATTTATTCTGTGATGCATTTTAGAGGAGTATGGAAAAAAGAGAAAAAGCTGCATCTTAGGCATCATGCAATTTATATGCTAGCAATATTACTAAAACAAATGCGCAATGCAGTTAATTTTATTCCATATCTATCAACTGCCAGCATGCATTGAAATAGCATACTATTATTAATAAATATAATATTTAAAAAGCTATACAATGTTGAGCTCACTTTTTAAAAGGAGCTTTTTTGTGTTGTCCTACCATCTGCTCCTGACACGGAATTTCCAAAAGCCCGCGTCTACCCAAGTATGCGTCAGAGAGACATTTAACCAAATAATCCCGAAAAGCTACCAAGATGGTAGCCTAGTGGTAAAAGGCGATAATTCCGCCCAAGCCGTTCAGGTTCGAAACGTGCGGGCGTCGATTAAATTAGAAAACCGAATGCTCCACGCTCGGATGGCTTGCTGGCGGTTATACTTTCCTTTCACTTGTACCAAGGTGACGCTAGGGTGACGTACCCACACGTGAGGCGGTGAACCTAGTAGGGTGAGCCCATGAGTCGGAGAAAGCATGCGAAAACTTGCGACTTGTATCGAACATTTCCTAGTGGAAGGAAGGCCCAGTGGGGGCTACTACGAGGCTGGGCTGGTCCCTCCCCTTCTCTCCTATTTTTTACCCCCCCCCCCCCCCCCCAAAAAAAAAAAAAGCCATTGAGTTTGTTTTGACTAACACCCATATTCGTATTCACCTCCATAAAAAAAAAAAATAATAGATACATATATAGATTAAAAAAAATTGGGCAAATAACTATCTAGATTGTTTTGTAAGAGAAATAAGTTAAGTTATATATTCTACCTATATTCATACTTTTTGTTGGGGGAAAACCCAAGTCATGCCATCTCGGAGGCGCCCGACTAAAGAGCGCCGACTAGAGAGGCGCCCGACTAAAGAGTGCCGACCAGAGAGGCACCCGACTAAAGAGCGCCGACCAGAGAGGCGCCCGACCAAAGAGTGCCGACTAGAGAGGCGCCCGACTAGAAAGTACCGACCAGAAGCAATCCCGCCACAGGACACTCCGCTGGGCGACCAGCTCGGCTCGGCACCCGTGCCAGGCCCATGCCTTAGCCGAATACCCAATTTCCGTCTAACCCTTTAAAGGATCTGACAACTAAATACATGACTCCACTACAACCTGCCACCATCCCTAAGCCATCAAGGCACGAGATCTCCGCAGGTCTTCGGCACGGCCTATCATTAATGCATGAGACCCCCTCATATCTCCGATGCACTCAGTCATTAAATGAACACGGCTCAAGATGATCTCCGGATCACTGAACCATCAAAGCGTATGGCTCTCCCTGACCGCCGGATCACTCAGCAATTAATGCACTTACCATCTACGAACCCTAGGCCCACCACGGCCGGCGGTTCAACCACCCCAATGGGTCCGATCAACCGCGACAACTCCCTGACTCCGGTCTGATCCGGCTTTATTCTCCACTACGCCATTAATGAGCAAAATCGTGCCCAATTATCACAAAAGAGGACAAATCCCCCTGTCACCTCCCAGGTAACATAATATCTTCCTATAAAAGGGAACCTGGGAGGGAGGAGGCAGGAGAGAGAGAACGGACACAAACATACACACAAAAGAACAAACATTCCTCCTCCTTTACTCCCCCCACATATTAGCCCCCTCTGACTTAAGCTTCGGAGGGCCGGCGCCGGAAAGTCCGGCCACCGGCTTTTTTGCAGGACTCTCCAGGAGGACGCTACCAATCGACGCACCGCCATCCACCGTCCCGGCAGCGGAGCTCCTCCCCTCCTTGGTTCGCGGCAGCCCCCGGATCCAATTTCCAGCAACACTTTTAATATCTAATTTATATATATATATATATATATATATATATATATATATATATTCATATCCGTTTAAAATAAATATGATTATGAATTTTTTTATTAAAAAAATATCTGCATCTATTTTTGTATTTACCAAACAAAAATGGATATGAATAGAGATAATATTAATATCCTATCTATCTATGTGATTTGCTTTCGGTTCTTGGTCTTTTGCTAAAAAATAGTAGATAATATGGTCCAAGTTGGTGTTTTTACGAAACATCTACTTCTCCCAACAAAAAGTAAAGATTTTATCGCAAAAGATTGCGGAAAAGATGCTACAAAACAAACAACTCTGCATGGTCCAAGAAGTCAGATTTAATACATTCTATCCTTTTAAAGATTAAGACATCAGTGGTATGAGTTTAACTGCTCTGACTAATTAAGATTCTTCAAGAAGTCCGAATCTAAGATCTTATCGAATGCACACTTCTAATTTGCGTATAAGCTGTATTTTGTTAGCTAGTTAGCACTAAAAAACAATTATTGGTCCTGAAAATCTATTTTTCAATACCATTATCATTGCCATAATATTCTTCAAGTCTCGTTTCTGGTCTATCCCAATAATGATGTGTGTAATGACATTTTACCGCAATTTGGGTCGGCCATTTTTTTCTGCGCCCGTCTACGTCTCGCGAGTGGAAAAACGAGACTCAAATACTCAGTGGCCAAGTAGCCAACCTAACATTCCAAAGAAAGAAAGAAAAAAAAAAAAAACCAATTGCGAGCCGTACTTTATTGGTTTATCCTAAAATTGCATCCCAATTTTGACCTTTATTTCTCTCGGCTCGACTCTATCTCAAAGTTGGAATGACGTGCGTGGGCGGCCCTCCCATCGCTGCGTAAGCTTTAAATTTAAATAATGACCGAATGGTATGCTTACCTCCCCTAGAAACTTTACCAGCATCTGGAATTTTCGACCCTCCAGCTAAAAGTGAGGCTGGGGACACAAGTGGGGGATATATGTTATGTTGTTTTAAGGAAAAAAATAATTGAATATTGTTTAATCAAATTTGGATGGATAATGATTTAATGTTACAATTCTTAAACACTATGAGAGAATTTTTTTTACTAATTATTTTTTCTAAAAAGCTGATATCTAAATTTATGATGTTTGAAAAGTAATTTTTGAATATTTGATTGATCATAAAAAAGTTATTTATTTTTTAAAAAATTATGTAAAATATTTAAGATATTTTTAATTAAAAAGATCTTATTTATTCTATCTAACAGTTTAAGAGTATTTATGGACAAAAATTATCCTAATTTTTAGCTGATAGGAATTGAACCTTTTTATATCTTATATAATTTTTTATAATATATAGAAATCTTATTTTTATAAAAAACTTTTTAAAAATTTTTTTAAATAAAATGTAAGATATTTTTTTATTTTATTGTTGGTCATACTTTTCGTGTTTCTCTTTGTGTGGACACGATTCACATCAGATAAAACATTTGGAATATTAAATAATTAACACGTTTTTGTGACCCCGATGTTGGAAATTTCAAAACCGGATCACTTGGACGAACAAGAAACAGTGGTTTGAATGAAAATAAAGCAGGCTACAAGACTAACGAGAATTTCTTGGCCAACTCCCTTTCAACCTAGCCTTTCTCATTAAATGAAATTCGGGTGGCTCTTTCCAGCCTCCCTTGTCATCACTGGAAAAAAAAAAAAAAAACCTCCCTTTCAACCATGTCTGATTGGATCATGGGTGCTGCACGGTCAACGAAAGCCTCTAATAAGCGGGAACATGGAGAAATTTCCGCTTCCATCCCTATTGGTGATTTGGTGCACTCTGCTAATGGCTTATGTCGTCTAAAGCTTTTTTAACTTTAATGTCACAAGGAGAGTAGCAGAGTCAACATAAATTTTGTATTATATAGTATATAAGAGCATGCGGAAAAGGTTTTTTTAGAAGAAAAAAATGTTTATCAGCATCAAGAATGTACGTAGGACAGTTTGGAGAAACAAGGATCGCTCAGAGGTAAACATGGAAGAGGCTGATATGCAACTTAACATGATTTTTCTAATATTTGTGTGAATATGTTGTTAAAGTATATTCCATTGAACGGGAATTGATTCCTATGCATCGGAAGCTAATGAATCTGATGCCATGGATTTTGTTTTCATGCTAACGAGAAACGAATACCTGGCTTCAAGGGACGATGTTACTAAACCAAAATTGAGTTTCAAAAATAAAAAGCTTCCACAGTCATTACTGCTATTGTAAAAATTCATGATGATTGTGTTAGAAGGCACTGAATAGTTGCAATGGTTGTGTTATGGAAGTGTAAAAGCACCCCTCTTGAGTTTGAAAAATCAAAAACATGAATAAGGCCTAAAACTAATGACCACAAGCATGCATTACAAATATTCAAGCATGACATTTGATATTAACACTAGAATATGTTATGTTGTTTGTAGTCCGCACTCCATGTTTTGAATTTTGAAGCCGAAGGATTTGTGCCTTCAAGGATCATGAAGTGGATAACTAACATCAACCTTTTTTTTTTTCTCTCTTTGCCCTGTCTTGATGGCATATGTTTGCTACTTACATTGATAAAAATGTTGAGATAAAAAATATTAGTAATTTTAGAGTGCAAATTAGTTGATGTTAAGTATATCTTGAGGTTACAAGTTCTAGAGAGTAAAAAGGGATTTTTTTTTTGGAGCAAAGGAAAAAGGTCCCCCCGGCCACCATGAACATTTTTTTTTTGTTTGGACCACACGAATAGTTAGTTGGGGGTGCAGGGCAAAGCCTATGTGGGCCGGACTAACCTAACTATTATAGGACATCAAGTTAAGTTCAAATTGATTTACTCTATTACATATATCTCTTGTAACTTAAAAAAAAAAAGAACAATTGAGTAATTTAGAGATCTCATGCATTGGAAGCTAGAGTTTGAGAGAAAATCTTGTACTTTGTAATATCTAATTTTCTATAATAAATTTTTTTTTATCATCTCTGCCTTTAGACATAGGTCAATAAATTGAACCATATAAATATTGCGTTCTTTGTTTATTTTTATTTTTATTATTCTTTTTACTTGTCGTAACAGTTAACATGGTAGGACTAACTACCATTACATACAGATGCTCTAGATTCTCCTGCTCTTATCTTGATTTCAACCATACTCCCACCCATCCTACTTATCATACCATCATTTTCACCATCATCATATCATTGATGATTTGCCAACATTGTCGCAACCCTTACTGGCACTACTGTCATCGCCTCGACCACCATCATCATATTTATATTTTAAAAAAATAATCGACTAGACCAAACACATTTATATTTTAAAAAATTTAGAAATAGAATAGAAACAAAATTTTTATTTTTACTTTTAAAAATAAAAAGATAAAAACGATGCCAAACGAGCATCCAAACTGGCTTTTTCTATTCCAAAGGATGCCAACGGTTTGAGTCAGGCCTAGTCTAGAAACAAGCCCGAAATTTAAACCCTAGGCTCGAGTCTGGAACAATCTGGAGGTAGGCCGGAATCTGACCCAGGGTACATGTTTAGTTTGGCTAGGCTCCAAATGGCCCATTCTCCTTTCGTCCTCGAATTCCCGGGCTGGACATGGGCCGAAAGTTATTTGGGCTTGCGCCCAGCCTAGGTTTTTCTGGTTTCTGTGGAAGTGGTTTCTCATTTCTTGAAAGTTTAGGGGTAGGATAGATAATGAACTCCTTCTGAGATCAGTGGAGTAGAAAGCCGGGAGGTGCATAAACTCGGTTTTCAGGGCCATTTCACAGGAGTATTGGTGTGTTAATTCAACCGTCACAGCTGTTGCTCTAGATCTTTTTGTCCATCATGTGTGACAATTTATCTCAGACTTTAATATATATGATTCTTTTTATCAATTAAACCGTCACAATTTCTTATTTTATATTTTTGAAACCAACGAAATAAATTAAAGTCTACTTTCATCAGAAATTATAATAAAACATAGAAATTAATTATACCTTCATCAGACTACTACTTTTAATTTTGATGCTAAAAGTACTTGTTTGGTCACCATTTATTAATTCAATCACATGATACCAGCTACCAAACACCCTTTGAAGATAGTCACATGATCTTTACTTCATCAATTGCTAGTGATTTTTTTTTTTTTCTGCCCTTCAACCTCTTGGGCAAGATTTCAGTTTTATTGGCTTCTCCTAATAAAAAACTTTCTTTGCCACCATTTACCATTACACTGAAATGAATAGCCATCAACCTAAAATAATCATGAATAAGAGTTTTCTCTAAAATAAATTTTGTCAGTTACAATGAAGCTACTATTAGCCATTATAATAGAAAATAGCAGATACTTTATTTCCTTACTTTAATATCCATAAAATAAAACATTATTTTTGAATTAACATATAAATCTACATCGATTTAAAAATTAAAGTCAATATCTTAAACATATGAATAGTATCATCAACAATATCACTTCCATGCTCGCCTCCATGTTCCACGGAGCCACCAAAGATCAAGAGATTTAAAACTAATATATCTAAGTGAATAAAAAAAATAAAAAGGATTAGATAAATGAAATATTAGATAAAGAAAAAGAGGGAAAATATGAGAAAGACCTTAGGTAGAAAGCATATGTAGCTTAAGATTTTCTTTGACTTCTAACGTCATAGACTCTGCTTAGCTTCACCAAAAATAACACTTTCCTCTTGGTACATTACCAAAAATAGCACTTCATTAATCCAAAACATACTTAATCCATATCATCAACAAACCCCAAGTACAACCCATTAAGAAAACCCTGTGCAAATCAAAAGTGAATATTAGAAATATAGAAAAGAAAAAATTGAGCTCAAGTTCAAAGAGATTATGACTCACCTAATCTTCACAGAGGTCATAGATGGGGCAAATAATATGTGTAACGTGGAACGTTATGCAGGACAAAGGGGACTAGAAATCATTGTAACGAAAGTCATAGATTTTAAGGGTAGTGATATTTTAACCATGGGTAGCAAAGGCAAGGACTTGATAGCACTGCAAGTTAGATAGCTCCAAGAGGTCACTGAGTGGTACTACCAGGTTTTTGTTCTTCTTACTTATTTGCATGCTGATCTCGTTCGCCACCGCCATCTAATTGTCTCTCTCTCTAAACTCATATTTCATTTTCTTGACCGATCTCTTGGCCAATGCTTGTTCTTGGATAATTTATTAGCTATATAGATGGGAATAAACAGGGTAATGTCACTACAAATAGCTAAGAATCATGGCTATGACAGAAGATCCTTTCATATGTACGATGGTACAAATAGTTCTTCCATCAATTGTATAATTGGCTCCACTATTAATCAGATGAAACATATTAGCCTATAAAATAGATGTCATTCATTAGCCAATCAAAGATGGAAATCATTCACCAATTACACAGCAGAACTCAACTTAATTTTGTCATTAAATAAAATAACATATATAATAAAGTTCAAGTGTATATTAAATATTTTCATGAGGATGTTCAAGGCTTGAAGTATATATTTTTAGGAGTCCTAAGGGATAGAAACTAAAAACACCACCACCAAACACAATAGCAGGGGACAAAAAAGAGGAAATATACCTGAATCAACATCCATCCCTGCCTTTATTTTCTGTAGGTGCAAATATTACTTGCATTTATAATAACTTTTCGTTGGTGCATAACCAAAACGCTGCTATATACATTTCCAAACGTCATCCATCCAATTACAATATTTCTCTAGTCATTTCCAGGGTATGAACGCAAATTTTTTGATATAACTGTGCAGAATAGCTAGTAGTCTGCATTCTAAGTTAACACGGATGCAACTTCAGCATTCTATATGCGAAACTGCCAATATTTGACCAAAACACACATGACAGCAAGTCAGTTGACCTAAATTACAAAATAAGGTCATACTAAACATAGACCTACGGATGTACGAGAAAAACAAAGTCATGCAGATTGCGCCAAATTACAATTTAGATCAAACCATTCAACCTTATGATAAAAAGGTTATCTATTTAGAGTTGCTGCCTGAACTGAAATATTCAATATGTTTATCTCGAGGGTATCAAATCAAGAATGCCCGCCCATGCATCATCTGCTTAAAATTACAGGCATAGACTTGCACCTACACATGTTTTTGAGTCATTTTTTCCATGCAGACTTCTTTAGGATTAGACCGCATTTGCAAATTAAGAAATAAGCTGAAAAGGAAAACCCAAAAGCTTGGCACACAGATTTCATCAGTTGTCTCAGTTGCAAAACAGAACCCATATATTTCTAATTTGTGTCTCAGTGCAAACAAGTACATAAGATATCTCAAACATTATAAGTGCAGTGAACAGATATTCCCAAATTGCCACTCAATACAAAGTGCACTAGACACAGGACTACACTAATAGCTTAACAAACTAAAAACAAACAAGGAGGGGGAAAGAAGCTTGACAAGTACATCCTATTACATCTGGAAGAGTCCAGAATGAAGGTAAGTGAAAGCTATGCTCCGATATAAAGACAATTAAAGAATCCTAAGAGCAAAAATCTAAATATTATTTTTTCTGAGTGCCAAAACTACAACAGCCCAATGAAGATGATAGAAACTGATATCCCTATTCATAGGTAGAGTATATTTTTCACTTTTCATCATGTCTCCAGTTGTACTCTTGGGGATGAGAAAGCACCTTGTTGTGGAACAGTGGAAGTAGCTCAATCTAATTTCACCGAGGAGAAGAGATAATGCACGAACCAAAATGAAGAAATGAATCCAATGGTGCCGGTTGCAAGCATGATAGCAATAACCATGAAGAGCGAGTAACCAAGGTAGAGAGTGGCAGATACAGGCCCACTTAAACTCTTAAGATCAAACACAAGATAGTTCACCGAGTACAAGAAGATATATATAGCCACTGATCCTGATGAGAAGAAGGATTTCCACCACCACTTCCAATCCTCCACACAGAGATGCATGTAAGTGAGGACCAATGAAACCTCGGCACACACAACCACAAGGAGAATCAACACAATAAAGAGAAAGCCGAAGACATAATAGACTCGACCCATCCAAATGCTAGACATTATGAAGAAGAGCTCAATAAAAAGGGTGCCGAACGGCAGGGTCCCAGCACCTAGAACCAGCAACCATGAGGGGTATTTTTGTGGAGGAATCTCGCGTGGGATCTGATTAGTTCTCACTGGGTACTCAATGTGGGGAGCTTTGGCCCCGAGGAATCCACCCACAAGCGTAAGAGGGACAGAGATGCAGAACCAAAGCAAGAGCAGCACGACAAACAAAGAAATAGGGATGGCCCCTGTGCTATGGCTACCCCACAAGAGGAAGTTTAGCATGGTCAGGATCAAGAAGGCAATACCAGGAAAGAAGCAAGAAACACGCCATGAAACTGAAACCCATCCAGAATGATCCCCACATCTGATAGTCTTCCAAATCCTAACAGCAACATAACCAGCAGCAATTCCGAGAACCATGTAGGAGAACAGCATACCAGTGATAAGAGTACCCCGAGAAGCAGGGGACATGAACCCAAGCGCGGCAAACAAGATGGTCACCACTGCCATGCCAAGAATCTGAACTCCGTCTCCCACCATCACACAGAGCAGCTGTGGATGGCTTGGAGCCCTGAAAACATCCCCTACCACAAGCTTCCATCCTGAGAGTTCCTCGTTCATCTGCGCCTGAGCCTCCTTGTCAAGCTCTTCATATCGGGTCAAATCCCTCCGGACAGTCCTCAAGAAGATAACAAGAACAATTCCAGCAAGGAAGGCAATGACCATGAGCGAATTGAGGATCGAGAACCAGTGAACCTTGGCTCCCTCCATCTTCAAGTAAGCATCCCATCGAGATGGCCACTTGATATCACTCTCCACAAAGGAGACCTCATAGGTGAAAACAACAGGCTGATTTTCTTTAATGGCCATGCCCACCGTCGTGGGATCGCACTGAATCTTTGCTGGGTACTTGTCGTACATCTTTAGATTCTTGATGGACTCTGAGTCATGCTGGAAACTGCAAGGGACGACTTCAAACCCTACCACCATCCATCCAGGAGAGCCGGAACCAGACTTGTCCAAGGTTGGGATCGCATCAGAGGCATCCCCAGCGCCCATCACCTTCGCCACATTGGTTTCCTCGTATTTGTGCACCAAGACTTTGAGCCTTAGGTGGTTGAACACATAGTAGGTGTCGGCGGCCCGGATCCCCACCGGGTACCCAGTCCACCGGAGAACGTATTCACCCTTCTTGGTATACCGGATCGCCGGAAGGTTATCAAGAATCAGATTCACCTGATACATCTCATCAATCCTCTTCTTGAGGAGATTGAAGTCTTGGGTGGACAAAGGACCGGTTCGGCAGAGGAGGATGTCGGACTCGTTGGTGAACATCTTGAAGCGGTAGGGGGAGTTCTCGATGCGGTCGCCCATGAGGAGCTCGCCGAGGTTCTCGGCGCTGTCCTTGATGCCTTCTTGGGGCTTACAGAAGGGGAGGCTGTAATAGCCGAAGGGGATCTCGGTGTCGATGGAGGTGAGCGAGTTCACCTTCACCGACAGGGTGTCGCCCGCCAGGTACTTGTGTGGGTAGCTCCCGGGGAGGTAAAACCCTTCTCCGGACGGGAAAACCAGTAAGGACAACAAGATCCAGAGCCTAAATCTCGAGAAGAAGACCATCTTGGCCCCGGATCTCGAAGCAAAACCCATTCTCCCCAGATCTGGAACGAAATTAAATCAAAGATCGATCAAATGATGCCAGATCTTAGGGTTTTGCTATGAACAATTCGCCGGAGCAGTATAAACTTTGTTTGGAAGCAAGAATTCGACGAAAAGAAACAAGAAATTGGAATCAAACCGGAAATTGGAATCAAACCGAGTAGGACATGGATCCATGAAGAAGAAAATAACTGACCTTTGACGAAGCCCCTTCGCTCGGAGCTCTTGGCAATGGGGGAGAACGAGAATTGGGGGTGAGTCCGAGATCGGAGAAGAGCAGGCCCGGGGAAGGCCTATGGGCGAGCGTTTTATAGCGCCTGGCGGTTCAGGGTTTGGAGGCTTTGGCTTGTAAAATTCCGATACTACCCCTATTCCCCGGAGTGCCCTTGGCGGGTCGGCTTTTTGCTTCCGGAGAACCGGAAGGGTTCTGAGCACGTGCGGTTCGACAGCGGAAAGCTTGGTAGGTCCGAGAGAAGATTCCACGGTCCGGACCGGAGGCGGTTCGATTGGAGCTTGGATTATGGAAGAAATGGACCCGGTCCACGGTTTAAAAAGAGGGTACTGGGAATGTCGGTCGTGCTTGGATTCCAGCTAAGAAGTTCAGTTAAGCCGGCACTAAAGAGAATTCCCCGGTTAGAAAGGTCCAGGGCCCAGTTAAAAGTTTGAAACTTATGCCATGATGACCTACTTGAATGTAAGTAATAAGTAAGTATTAAAGGTTTTAAACCTATTTATTTTATTCTTTTCAAAACCAGTCACTTATTTAAGCATATGAAGTGAACTACTTTCTTTAAGATACCATTTCATGAGGTAGTTTCTCATTATGGGATGAGAAACTATTATGAAGAGTTTCTAGAGCAAGAAAGGAAAGGATCTCAGAAAGTTTGGAAGTAGTTTCAAATATATAGAAAACTTTTCATAAGGAAGTTGATGAAAAGCTTGTCCCTAATTTCATTTTTTTACAATTATAGCTAAATTATAAAGCTAACTTAGTTGCATAGAGCATATCTTACATTATAATAATCATTCATGATAACTATATTTAGTATTGATATATTTTTTTCCCTCCTGCATGCACTTATACCATCAGGTGACCAAGAGACATTTGCTACATTATATCACTGGTGGCAAAACAATTTTAATGTATCTATCAAGCATGAAATCTTCCACTTTTACTTGCAAATAAAACATGAGTCATATTGAACATGCAAGAAAAATAGACAGATCCACCAAGTCCTAGGCCCTTAGTCAGGCTTCATAATAGTTCCTGTATTAAAATGATATTGGTGATAGATGCCCTTGTACATGATTGCCCCTCCCCATCACCTTCTCTTTCTCTCTCTCTCTCCCATTCTCTGTCCCTCTCCTTGTCGGTTCATGGTTGGTTTACCAACTTGATATTTTTGTTTTATTTTTTGCATATATTTTTGGGGGTGGTGGGTGGGGGACAGGGGGAGGGAGTTGAAGAAGGGCCTTGATTTAATTGAAAAAAAAAGGTGACCTTCTTAAATCTTTCATCTTCACGGATATGAAGAAACCGGCAATCAAATTTCCCTAATATTTATTTCTTCTACATAAAAACATTCTTAACTTTATATATAATTTTTAACAGTTTTTTTGCATGAATCCTTGTCTATTATATCTATATGCCAAAGTGTATTTATGAGTTTCTTTTTTTTAAGATATTGTTACCCTGGTATTATGTTCACTGCATTGGTTTGATAGGATTAAAGTAAAATCAACTCATCCATCTAAATTGTTTTTCCCTAATCTTATATAATATTTTAAAATATTGAAGGATTCGTGCTTATATATCCAATTAATATATGTGTGTGTATGTATTTTCATTTTTATAGATAGCCAATAAATATGCTTTTTTAAATTAAAAATTTGAAGAGACAAATGATATAGCAATATTATTATTTCTTTGAAGAATCATCTATCCTATAGGGGTAAATTTATAGATTCCATATTTCTAGACAACATTTGAGTTTCTAGAATGCCATAAGAACTAGATTTCTAGAAAGTGATCGAAGCATTTTAGTTTTTTTTAAGAAACATATTAATATATAAGTACTTTATGAAAAATATATGTCATTGCTAGTATCCAAACTACGGAGTTGAGATTAGTAAATGACTGAAATGAAGAGTTATGGTAAATATAAAAGCTCCAAACTTGGAAATAGAGCCGGAGAATTGTATGAAGTAGTTGATGTCAAATAAACTTGAGTTCGGGTAAAACGACACCTAGCTAACATGAAAGCAAAAAAAAAATGCTGAAGTTTGTCCATCAATGGATCCTCCAATGTCTAAGTCAACTGGATTATAGAAAAATAAGGGAGATTTGAGAGAAAAACATTGTTTCAAAGAAAAAAATGATGAGAAAAACATACTTGAAAGTTCTCTGAATCCTATGTTGTACACGTGGTGTCAACCTGCAGTAATGACCAAGCCAACATAACCACCCTAAGATCGTGGCTATATTTTTAGTAGGCATTATTGTTTTCAAATATACTTCAATGAGAGAGATGACATTACTTCAAATATACTTCAAATATACTTCATCCGACCCATCGGCCAATATCGAGGTAATGTTTACTTTGGACATTATTGAGATTAAGATGACATCTCGGATCAACAAATATTCGCCATATCAAAATGTATGGTCAATAAAAATATTATTCAAACAGGCAACTATACCCTTTGTCAACCTTTGAAGTATTAAAATTTCATTCTTAATCGTTTTAAATGGAGTCAAAACTTTGCCTCGGAAGTTCAGCCGATCACCACCAAAGTAATGAAACACTTGATAGGTGCCGTCATACCAAACTCGAGCCTTTGACTTTTGACAGCTATTGGCGGTAAATTGGGCCAAACACGGATGAACGCAGACTTCACTAATACAGGACACGAGCACTTCCTATCCCCACCCAAATTCTTAATGGCTGAGATGCATGTAAAGAATCTCATGAAAAAGTAGACTGGTAGTACTCATAGAACGATGATTATATACGTAGCCGGATGAACATGGCATCATCTGCTGATTGGCTGCAGGTGGAATCGGAGACTTTCTGCAGCTAAGAAATGTATAGGACAACAGGAAAAAAAAAAAAGACAAACCAAAAAGATTAACCACCCACAAATGTATCCTAAAAATTTTGCTGTATCCTCTCTCAGGCTCGAAGAAAGCTAAAAGAAGAATTCGCTGTCAATATTCGACGAGAGGAAGTAATTATCTTATCATTATTCAAAAACGAATGCCGCCTCAGCTGAAATAGATATCAAAACCATTATTAATAACAAAACCACCTTATCAAGACCCCAACTTCTGCTCCAAATAGGAATACCTTTTAGCTCTTATACTCAGGTGCCTTGTACTCCGGCACATCTCGGAGGCCAAGCCTTGACAGGACCATGCGGTAGGAATCCCAGTCTGTCCTTCGGAGATACTTGAGGTATTTCTTTCTCCTCTGGACCATCTCTTGGAGACCCTTTCTTGAATGCTTGTCCTGCATAATGGCAAAATTCCGTAAATTCGTGAAATGTGGCAAAATAAGTTAAAAGTTTTTAATATCACTTGGTGTTATCTATATAGATGCATCTGAAAATTAACAGAAAGAAAACCTAAACGAGGTTTCTATTTACCTTCTTATGTAAAACAGCTGACAGATGCTTAATTTTGGTTGTGAGTTGTGCAACTGCAAAATGGACAACAAACTCTCAAAACCATACAGCTTATCCAATAAAATCAACATTCGAAAGAGACAAATCACAGCATTAACAAACAATTACAGATCTAGCTGAAGTATTAGTCTTATAAGCCTAATGCAGTAAACTGAACATACAAATATATGTAATTAGACTTCCTTGTAACCTGTGAATGCGCCCAAACTGATTAATCATGATGAAAGGGGCTTACCTATGACCTCAGACTAAACGAGCAGCTGAACAATAATTGTTGCGACTCAAGCAAATCGTTGGCACCAAACAGTTGACATATTGCTGGATTCAAGGACTTCTGCAAATAATTCACTACAAAGCTAGACTCTGTACAGGTCCCTCTAACCAACCCAAAATTAAGGTGCATGATGAAATTTGACTTATGCAATAACTTTTTCCATATATGTGGATTTTACTGATAATAATGATTAACAATTTAATATCTTCCACATAGTATCAAGTTTACCAGTTGGTAAACATTGATTATTATCTTTACCCTTTTTGAAATTGACATAAAATCACTCATATCATTTTAATTTACATGTCCTTATGCTTGTAGGCCTTAATGGCAATGTCTTGATGTCACGCTCAAAAAATTTGGACCAGCTTGGGTCTCATTTCTCTTAATCTGGATTATCAACATTAGAAAATGGTAGTATGGAGAAAAATTACGTTTTAAGAAGTTAAAATTAGCACTCATCAAATTACCCTAGTGAACCTCCCTCTTATAAAAAAAGGGCCATCGGCAACTGCTGGAATAGTGGGATTATTGCAGACTAACCACAGAAACATATAGGGGTAACAGAGACTTCAATAAGTTAGGGGGTATACATTCAAGCATGGATGAAAAGGGGGACTTGCTGTTTACGAACTCGGAGAGAGAGATCAAGATGTAATGACCTTTGGGCATCACATAGCAAAAGTGAAGGCCATGCTGAGAAAATAACATTTTGAACATGAGCAGTCCAAAGGGCTATTATAATTATGATGCACCATCAAGAAAATTGTTGGTGTCATTGTTAGGGCACCTAGTTCCAGCCATCTGTCAATCAATTCATAAAGGTTCAGGAACCTGGCAGATATCCAATGCATGTCAGACATTACAAATTGCATATTTTCAGAAATTTTGTAAGTTAACTAAACAATTTTAGTTTAACCAAAACATTACACACTTTTCTAGTTGAATATTTTAGAGTGCTCTGCCTTTGAAGCTCTGGAGAGGATTTGTTTTCTCTGATAGTGATGGTTAAGTGGTTAACATTAGTAGAGGTTTTAGAATCTCAATTACAAGGATCAGTAACCTTGGTGACGATACTATATCTGATGGTGAATATGAATAGCATTCTACCTCCTATCTACTGATATACTAAAAGGAAAGTCACCTTTTCTCATACACAATCAATCATGACTATTTTATGACTTCCTCGATCCAATCTGTAACTATCAACTCATTTAGGACTCCAAAATCGCCCAATAAGGACCTAATATCATCCCATTAGTTGCAATGACACTAAAATTAAAAATCAGTTCTATCTTAAAAAGTCAGCATGCTAGAATTACTATGCAGCAGAATGCTTCCCCTGGATCAAACAATCAAAGAGGCCTTCCGTGAATAGATTTTCAATACATCAACTCAACTCCCTGTTGTACAGATAAGATATCATTTCCAGAAAGATCAAAAAGTCATTTTGTTAATCATGGATCCAATATTCCATGCTCTTTAATTTGATGTCTTGTAACTGCATGATCAATTGGCAACAGAAAAGAAGCTCAAATTTGAAAATACCATGATATGGTCCTAACTCCTAAGCCAATAAATCTACATGCCAAATGGTACAGAATGGACTTGTATCATTATTTATCAACATGCCATAAGGTCGCTAGAAAATAAAGGGATCCATGTAATTGTTTATCAATCTATACCACAGAGCATTGCATCACAATAATATGTTAGTCACTCATTGAATCATGCCAACTATTCCCTAGTACATAACAAACTATAATATGCAACAGAAGACTATACCCATGTAACTTATCATGATACAGCTAGAGACCAGGAAAGGAACATTACCCAAGATTGTCAACAATAAGTACACTGAGAAATAGGAGATTGTCAAGACTTTGAGAAAATAAGGCATTTTAATATGATGGTAAAACGTGCAATTCTAATGTGTCCAAGGTCACTTTTTCATGCGGTTATCAGTAAAATTAGTCAAGAAAGCCTAAAATCTAAAAAAAAAAGATGATCACAAATTTATCAAGAATGGCTGGATAACCATGAGAGTGCTTCTTCCATCACCAATTTGTCGCAAGTTTTTCCATCCATGGTGTTTGTTCGGATACAGACTGGAATGGCCCCCATGTCCATCAATCAATTTTTTTTTAAAGAGGATTAAAGAAAACAAGAGGAAGCTTGAGTTGTGCAACACAGATTACTTATTCAAATAATATGAATACAGGAGTTGTTACCTGTTCCATAGAAAAAATCATGTTATTAAAGAAACTATTTGTAGAAAGGAAATGATTTACTATTTAAAGTTTTCACCAAGATTCATGATAAAAAGACGATTTCCTTGGATTTTCTGGAAGTTTTTTCTAAAATAAAGTTTTCCTGTTGATTGTTTAGTACTGCTGAATATACAGAGATAGCTCTATTTTCCAAATATCATGATAATTGTATTTTTCCTTTTTTCTGTCTTAGACTTTCTTCCTTCCTAATTCATACAATTATTGATTTTAGACCTACAAACTTGGTCCAGAAATATGACTTTCAACCATGTGATAAACATCCACTACAAATACCCATCTATATACTTATAGTTTTATCACTTTGCTAACTCTTACCATAATGGGTTTGTCCGGACATTAAATGATTTTCTGTTAAGTTACCACCATAAGTACCATAGCATATCGGCAAATGATTTTTCAGAGCAAGGGATGGAGACCTACATATACTATAATTAACCAGATCCAGATTTTTAAAAATGCACCTATAACAACCCAAGACCTCACCCAAAATGACTAGCCAGAAGATATTATTTGGGTTCCTTAATCCTGCATAAGTACCTAAGATCTACCCAATGAATAACCGATGTGGGACTAAACACATGCCCGCACAAGTCCTCACATACTCTTCCCATTTAAGCTCTGACGTCCTCGTCAGGATTCAAATCCACTCAAATCTAATCACAAGCATCACGATCGGCCCCTAGTCAATCCCAATGGATCCATGTTGCAGTGTCTCCTAGTCCACGTAGGTTATGAGGCGGGTCCGCTCTGATACCATTTGTAACAACCCAGGACCTTACCCAAAATGACTAGCCGGAAGGTATTATTTGGATTTCTTGATCCTGTATAAGTACTCAAAATTTACCCAGTGAATAATCGATGTGGAAGTAAACACATGCCAGCACAAATCCTCACAACAGCATCCAAGAATCGAACTCAGAACCTCTGGCTCCTATATAGAGGGTGTGACCACGAGGACAACCCCAGTTTATCATATAAGGAAATGCATAATCTACAAAATGTGATAATTGATAACATCACCTGTTCAACTATCAATGGAATTACTTATGGAAACCCAACCGCACATCCCTCTACAATGAGTCGATTTCAATTACTTGAAGAAAGATGAGTGTTGTCAAAATCCTCCATTGCATATCGTAAAACCAAAAGGCGCTCTAATAAGTAGTAAGAAGAAACAGGATGTGAAACCACTCCTAAGACCGCCACCTCGAGTATCAAAGAAAGTCCTTAACTTTAATGCTTAGCATTGATGTGTTACTGAGATAACGTATTAAATCTGATTTTCTCCCTTTTCCCTCAAAACCAATTCAAAATTTCTAACAATAAAACCTCCTTGATAAAGCATGATTGTTAGATATAAATCACTCACTAACACTTCTTTTAATTAATTAAGACTTAGACAAAAATTATATATGCACAATTATAAAGATAAGGACAAGAAGGAATGGAGATCAAGTGACCGTTTTAAATAGTAATTTTGGAAATCTAAAGTTCAGGTCCTAGAGGAGTATAGCAAATGAATAGATGGATTGATTCAACAATAGCATATATATATATATAGATTAGATGATAAGTATCAGTTTATTAATACAGTGTTATGATGCTTCTTGGACAAAAAGAGGAACATCTAGTGTGCCGTGATCTCTTTTTCTTTTTCATAGGTTCAGTTATTCGGATTCATGAAAATGAAATGTGTATGTAGTTTTTCTTTCCAATTGTAACTTGTTAAATAGAATGATAACTTCAATAACATGTGACATACTATAACTCAAGAAGCTCTTTGAGGGACAAAGCCAGGATATTTCTAAACAATTTGGGCCCCTAGAGTTATAAGTATACACCATCGTTAAGATTATAAAATTGTAATAAACAACTACTTGGATAGTTACCTTCTATCAGGAGCCATACCTTCCACAAACAAACTTTCAACCTCATGCTATGATCTCAGCCTTTGCAACCTTTTCAAAATACAGTTATCTATTATTCAATCAATCACTACTCATTTTCTATGCCATTTTCCCCCTACCTAAGACACTTTCTCTTATGGTCCTCCTGTATTCAATTCCATTTTTTTTTTTTGGGCCCCTGTCTATAACTTTTATTCCTATAACAACCCCAGGGGATATTTTTAACTAACCATTTTTTAAAAGGATTTTTTTCTTTTTTCAGCCAATTCATTGCCAAACATCTGGAGGTATGATAGGATCGTGATACAATCATCATGGTTCCATTTGACTATACTTTATGCAACTTAAGTTATAATTTGTGTTTTTCTTTCCTTTATCTTTTTTCTGGTGAGGAAAAAGAGATCACATAATAGAAGAACTGATCGATTCAAACATTTCTCTTATTGGTCTTTGCATTAAAACAAACAGTCCTTCATAAACAACAGAAAAATCAATCAACTCAAACACTTTGCTTATTAGTTTGTCTATTATTTCAAATATTTTCAAAATGAAGATGATACTATTTGCTACTGCTTATATTGTTTATTAAGTTGTCACAGAGGAAAGTCTAGGATTAATTGATATATTTCAGAATCACTATTGTAAGTTATATTAGACAGAAATAGCATTCTAACCTATTGGATCAGCACCATCTCTGTACTCTTGCAATGAAATTCAGCAGATAATATTGAGCATCGAACCATACGTAATGCTTGATGGCAATTAGATAGAATATTAAACGGGCTTAATCTGCCCTTTACCTTGAACACGTGCAGAACCACAATCTGACTCGGACAACTTAAATTCATCTCTGACTCTCTTGAGCTCCAACTTCAACTTCTCTGCCGAAGACATGTGATCCGGATGGAAATACTGCAAGAATCAAACTCGAAAAAGTATTATATTTGAGCCACCAAACATCATTACAAGCATTCAGGAGACTCGGATTAAATGCACCCAACATACCCTCTCCAATAAATGCTCCTGTGGGGGTTTTAGCTTGAAAGTTGGAGTCACCTGCCCGCCAAGATTTATCAAGGTCGACAGCCTCTGCACTGGTCATATGCAAACAAGCACGGATAAAATTCCTAAATTACAAGGATTTAATGTAAACAAACAAACGAATCTGGTGAAGGGAAAGTTACTGTTGGCCTTTTTAGTGGCATCGGCTTCTTTAAGCCTCACAAGGCTCTCCCGCAGATCCCTGAAGGAGACCCCTCCCATCCTTGACTCAGTCTCCTTCTCCTCCAACTCCCTAAGCTTTGCAAGCCTCTCATTCAACTCGCTAAGTGAGAACCAATCCTTATCCCCCTTCGTGGCTTCCTCCGGCCTCAGCTTCCGGAGCTTCTCGCCCAGCTCGTCATAGCTATACATCTTCACAAACTCCGTCTTCAGCGCCTTCGACTCTCGGTCCCCCTCCCCCTTCTTCTCCCTCAATTCCTTCCCAAAAATAGACTCTGGCAGCGTCTCCCTCCCTCCAATAAGCGACGGACCCTTCTCCGCCTCCCCCGCCGGGCTCCTCAAGCTATCCTGAAATGCTTTGAAATCGAAGCCGCGGGGCCCTGTCTGGTCTCTCGGGGAGGCCCGGAACTGCCGTAAACTCTCCCTGATGGAGTCAAAGGAGACTCTTGCGCCCTTCTCGGACGGCCCCCATTCGCCAGCGCCGCCGCCGTCGGTCTTGTTGAGGACGTTGTTCTTGAAGAGCTCCTGGAAGGAGATCGTGGGCGGAGACGACGGGGGGCGCTCGCCGGATGGCGGCGGAGGGCCTCCGCCGGATCGGAGCCGGAATCCGGCAAGGTGCTTGCGGATCTCCTCGAGGGAGGCGGCTGGGCCGGGTTTGGGGGAGGAGAGGGGAGGCGGCGGCGGAGGGTCGGTGGGGATCCGGCGGGGAGGGGCGGGCGGGGACTTGAGCCTCTCCTTGATGTCGCCGAATAAAGAGGAATAAGGCGGAGAGGTGGGAGGAGGAGAGTCTTCGTTGTCCCCGCCGCCGCCGCCGCCTCCATTGGAGTCTGAGTCCGCCGGAGGCGGCGGAGGAGGAGGGGAAGAGGAGGAAGAAGAGAAGCGCCCGAGGGATGGGAGGGGGGCTAGGGTTTTGGGTCTGAGCCTGAGATGGAGGGCCATGGCAACGGGGTTTAGGGTTCTGACTTCTGAGTGCCTAATGGAGGATATGCTGGTGGCCGATACCGATACCGATACCGACAGATATGTCGGTCCGAATGAAAAACTTCGTGTACAGAATGGAGCCGCACCAGTTGGGTCGGTAACAAAAATGGACAGCTATGATCTCTGATGGAGTTGCATCGATCAGCCAAAGGTCCTGCATTAATAAACTTGTATTGAAATTTTTATACCTAAGGATATTTGTTTCGCGGGAATTGGAGAAGGTACAGTATGGTTAGCAGAAAAATAAAAAAAAATTTATGTTTGGTTGTTGCCAAGATAGACAACCCAAGAGGGGGAGGGTGAATTGGGCTTTAAAATGATTATTGCAATTAAAATGTCTGTGGATAACTAATTAATACTTTTTGCAAGTTAATTAATTAGATGCTATGTGCAGTGAATGAAATGAAAGTAAGAGATGACAAGGCAATCACAAACACAAAGATTTTATAGTGGTTCGGAGCTAACCCTTGCTCCTACGTCCACTCCCCAAGCCTCACTTGGGAATTCACTATAACCCCTCGGATTACAGCCGGTTGTTTTACAAGCTCACAACCTAACTTGTTGTTTTACGAGGTCACAACGAACTCGGTCGGTTTTCCCAGGCTCACCGACTAGAACCACCCGATTGTTTTTCCGGGATCACAATCGAATCCTTACACGTTGGTTTCAACCTAGGCTCACCAACAAGCCTTTACACCCTTGATTCAATCCCCTGATTGAATCAAGTAAGGACCAAATGGATAGAAAGAACAAAGAGAAAAATACAGCTTCTAAATAAGCAGATATTCAGCAATATGAATAATAGAAAAGTTAAGAGCCCTCAAACAAGTTTATGATGATGTAGTGGAGGGCTTCTCGAACTTTGGGTCTCCTTTTGAATGTCTTGAAGACTTGAAGGCAGAAGGAGACTTCTTTAATGCTGGGAAGAGTTGGTTGAATGGAGTTAATGGCTCTCTTCCTTCTTTTCCGCTGAAATCCCTTTGGCAGATGAAGTTATTGTGTTTTCTTTGAAAGGAATGTTACTTCTCTGCTTTGCTACAGTCCTCTGTGGCTATTTAAGCCATTCCCCACGGAAACTAGCCGTTAGACACAATCTACTAGCCGTTCTGCACATTCTGCACAATCTGACAATGTTTCCGTTGGGATCGGAGTCGACTCGCGCGATCTGGAGTCGACTCGGCTGCAGCAGGAGTCGACTCATGCTTTTCTGGAGTCGACTCGGCAACTGTTCCGAATTTGAATTAAAGTGCTCTTCTCGACTGGGAGTCGACTCGACTTAACCCGGAGTCGACTCTCCAGAGTCTGGAGCTGACCTGGCACTTTTGGAGTCGGCTCATCCCAAGGAATCCATGGATGCATTTTCCAAGTTTGCTCACTCGAGTCGACTCGTGAATTCTGGGAGTCGACTCGGCACTCAGAGTCCGAACTCCCGAGCTTCTGTCTTTTGGCTCGTGCTGTCTTGGAGTCGACTCGGACTGTTTTGGAGTCGACTCGGCTCTCAGTATCCGAAAAGCAGTCTTCTGTCTTTTTGGAGTCGCGCTGTCTCGGAGTCGACTCGCCCTTTGCGGGAGTCGACTCGGCTCTCAGTGTCCAAAAATTGCTCTCTGACTTTTGCCTTGTATTACACTAAGAGTCGACTCTCGCTTCCTTTGGAGTCGACCTGCCAACCATTGGAGTCGACTCGCGTTCCTCAGGAGTCGACTCGACTCTCAGGGTCCAATATACCTTCTCTGTCTTTCTGTTTGTAACCCCCTGGAGTCGACTCATACTACTCTGGAGTCGACTCGGCAAGCATCGGAGTCGACTCGCGCTTTTCAGGAGTCGACTCGCTGACAGGTTTTGAGTTGTATCTTTCTGTTCGTCTGTCTGTTCTCAGTCGGAGTCGACTCGTAATGTCCCGGAGTCGACTCGAGCCTGTGCCAGTGCTTCTGATACGCTTGGAGTCGACTCGAAATATCCCGGAGTCGACTCGAGTCTCAGACTTTGGTTCACATTGACTTCTTAACTTATCCAAATTGTCTTGAACCAAATCTAGAGACACTTAGCCATAAATTTACAAGGATATCACTGAAACACTAGATTGAATTCATTAGTAAACATAAGATATACTTAAATGCTTTGAGCTCATCAAAATCAAATAGGGTTATAATCAATCACTCCACAATCTTCTCCTTTTTGATGATGACAAAACATTGAGTATATGTAAAGTGAATTGCTCAACAAACAAGGAGAATTATAGTAAAATTTGAAAATGAATTCAAGTGTCTAGTTAGTTTTAATTTATCCAGACTTGAAAGGTGTGAAACAATAAATTTCGACGTTAAGGCTCCCCCTTTCATTGGAATTATATAAGCCTTCATATCATGCAATCAATTGTTTGGCTTATATATATTAATGATTTTGCTTTCTTAAAAATTCAGATTCTCCCCCTCAACACATGCATTCAACTTTGTTTTGAATATCAGAATTTTCTTTTAGTGCATTGAAGCTTTTGAACTTAAATTTTTGGTTTTTTTTTTTAGAGAAAAAATCTGTCAATTTGTTCTTAAGTATGATTCAACTAATCTCCAAATATCCCTTGAATAGATTCTGGAGATTACTCCATTAGGAGCCCCAACAGAGAGATAATGAGCCTCGAGGTATCGAATCCACTAAGAATAAATTATTGTGTGTTTTAAAAGTTTCTTTTTTATTGATTTTCATTAATTCTCTTTACATGTCTATTCAATATATTTCTCCCCCTTTTTGTCATCATACCAAAAAGGAAGAAAGCACATCGTACAAGCAATTTAGAGATCAATTTGTACATTTTTGAAGAAAATGGTCTACTCCTTGTATTGATGTATAAGTGAGTACATTTGTGAATACAAAGAGGAAAGCAATAAATACATGTCAAAATACAATAAGTAAGCTAGGGCTTCTTAGAGGATGTGGCTCCTCCCCTCAGTCTGGATTGTTCCATTAAGAGACTGACCCCGTCCGTGACGTTCCCTAGCTGGGTGATAATGGCCGAGGTGGCCCTACTGTGCGTCGTGGATAGCTTGGTCAGAGTCTGCTGGAGTGTGTCCAACTTGGCAATCAAGACATTCGCCAAGCGCTCGGCCCCCTGATTCAGGCTGCCCATGTCGTGTCGGATGTCATCTCGCATCTTCCGTGTGTTGCTTGTGACATCGCTCATGTTGGAGAATTGGGCTTGTATCAGGCTTCTGACATTGAAGATCTCCTCCCTCAGATGAGCTGTCATCTCGGTCACGGCTGATAGGGAGGGAACTAATGCAGAAGAGGGGGCAGGGGCTGGACCTCTGAGCTCTCTCAGAAGATCGTCCCGAAGATCTCGTACAATCTCCTGCCGCAACTCCCGGAGCTGCTCAGGAGAAATCCGGACCTCCATCGGTTGAGTGGATGGAGCTGAGGAGGAGGGTCCGGCTAAGGTGGAGGGTGCTGAGGTGGAGGAAAAGGTAGGAAAGTCTGAATCTGGATCAGGACTGGGGGAGCGTCTAGTGGTAGGTGTGGAGGAGGATGGTTTCCTGACCCAGGTTCCCTCTACCTTATGAAATCCCATTCTGTGTAGGGTTCCCTCACCCATGCGATCTGTCCATCGCAGTGCGCAAGAGGGTTCCCCCTCAGGAATGGGGATCTCAGACTCCCTAAAGATAAGAGTGTATAGCATCCCATAAGGAAGGGTGAGCCTAAGTCTGTCTAGTGGCTCACATAGGTATCTGTAAATGAGTTTGGGGAAGTTAATTGGAGTATCCTGAAGGATGTAGAACATAAGGGCTAGGTCCCTCTCAGATACAAAATCAAAGCGGCCGGTCTTAGGGAAAAGGGTCCTAGAGATGATACTCAAGAGGAGCCGCATTTCAACTGACAGTGAACTAGCGGACACCTCATCGAGTGGGGACTGGGGTGGACTCCCTAAAATGGCCGTAAGGGCCTCAGTCCTATCCTCAGGATGAGTAGGAGATACCCCTACTTGGGGAAGATGGAGGATTGAGCAATGATATCCTCCGAAATAAATAGTGGGACACCGCTACGGTCCCCCTCTATCCCACCATTTCCCCCATGTACTGTTCCATATAAACTCCCTAACTAGACCTGGGTATGTGGGGAGATCTAGGGAACAAAAGAACTCGAGTCCCTGGGCCCTCAACCTATCTCCTATGGTGAAGCCCTCCCGGGAGAGATAGTCGAAGTTGACGTATCTCCCGGTGGAGACCGCCTTCCCGGCGCACAGACGCGAGGGAACCGGCCTCGGCGGGGAACGAGCCGGAGGTTGTGGCCTCACGGGATCGTTCCGAGCTTTGGACCGTCGCTCGGTGCCGCTCGCGGGTTGGGGTCTCTTCCAGCTTGGGACAACCGATTTACGGGGCATGGTTGACCTAGGTATGGGGTAGAACCCTAATGGACGGAAGAAGGTCGACGGAAAAAACTCTAACCGGGGTCGGAGACGATGTAGGAGACGGCTCTAGGGTTTTGTGAACAGTGGAGGCGATGAATAGAAGTGTTGATTAAACGCTTGGATTAGGGTTAAAAACTCGGATCCCGACCGCGAGTCGACTCCAGTAAGTCGCGAGTCGACTCGACCTCGAGTCGACTCCAAAATATGCGCGAGACGACTCCCCCTATGCTGCCATCGACCTCGAGTCGACTCCCGTCAATGTGCGAGTCGACTCCCCGTCATGAGCCGACTCTGAAACGTATCTGAGTCGACTCGAAACTCTGGCACGCACCTAAAAAATTATGCTATTTTCGTACCAATCAAGGGACACTCACTAAGTTATGATCTGATTTGATGATCATAGATGAGAAACCCTATTTTTTAACACAATATAATCATCAAAATTCTATGAACAAGAAGAGAACATCACTAGGATGGATCAATAACTCCTAATCCTCTCCTAAGCATATTAAATCTCTCTTCACTCAAGGGTTTTGTGAAGATATCAGCTAATTGATCATCAGTACAAACAAATTGAAGTGTCACATCACCATTCAGTACATGATCTCTTATGAAGTGATGTCTTATCTCAATATGTTTAGTTCTTGAATGCTGAATTGGATTTTTAATGAGATTAATGGCACTTGTATTATCACAATTAATGGGAATTTTGTCTTGTTTAATGCCATAGTCTTCAAGTTGTTGTTTAATCCACATGATTTGAGCACAACAACTCCCAGCAGCTACATATTCAGCTTCAGCAGTAGATAATGCAACCGAGTTTTGTTTCTTGCTAAACCATGAAATTAAATTTTCTCCTAGGAATTGACATGACCCGCTGGTGCTTTTTCTATCAAGTTTACAACCAGCAAAGTCTGAATCTGTGTATCCTATTAAGTTCAGACTAGATTCTTTAGAATACCATAAACCTATACTTTTTGTTCCTATTAGGTATTTAAAGATTCTCTTTACTGCAATAAGGTGAGATTCCTTAGGATTAGAACTGATATCTAGCACACATGCATACACTAAACATGATATCAGGTCTACTTGCAGTGAGATACAATAAAGATCCTATCATACCTCTATACAGCTTTTGATCTACAGATTTACCTGATTCATCTTGGTCTAGTTTGCATGATGAGCTCATGGGTGTGCTGATTGACTTGTTTCCCTCCATATCAAACTTCTTAAGCATCTCCTTGATGTATTTAGCTTGATTGATGAAGATCCCTTCTTTTGATTGTTTGATTTGAAGCCCGAGAAAATAGTTTCAGCTCTCCCATCATGCTCATTTCAAACTCACTCTGCATCAAGTCAGCAAATTCTTCGCAGAGGCGATTGTTAGTAGCACCGAAAATAATATCATCAACATAAATCTGCACTAATAACATATCTTTGTTTTTCTTCTTCAAAAACAGTGTTGTATCTACATTTTCCCTAGAGAACTCATGATCTAGTAGAAATTTGCTAAGTCTTTCATACCATGCCTCTAGGTGCTTGTTTCAAACCATAAAGTGCTTTGTTCAATTTATACACATGATTAGGGTATTGATGATTTTCAAAATCAGGTGGTTGTTCTACATACACCTCCTCATTAATATGCCCATTTAGAAATGCACTTTTTACATCTATTTGAAATAATTTGAAATCCTTAGAGCATGCAAATGCTAGTAATAGTCTGATTGCCTCAAGTCTAGCTACAGGAGCAAGGTTTCATCAAAATCTATACCTTCTTCTTGATTATAGCCCTTTGCTACTAGTCTAGCCTTATTCCTAATTACAATTCCATTTTCATCAAGTTTATTTTTATATATCCATTTGGTACCTATAATTGAATATTCAGAGGGTCGTTCAACTAGGTTCCATACCTTGTTTTTAGTAAATTGGTTTAATTCTTCTTGCATTGCATTTATCCAATTTACATCTTTTTCAGCTTCTTCTATGTGTTTGGGTTCAAAATGTGAGACAAAAGCTAGATGATTATTTAAGTTCCTAAGAGATGCTCTAGTCCTAACAGTTGAGATGGATCATCTAAAATTAAATCCTTAGGATGCCATGAGCATACCTCCAAGCCTTAGTCAGCCCATGATCCACAACAGCCTCTTGGCTTGATGATGCATTTCCAATTAATTTTTGTTTATCTTCTTGTAATGTCATCTCATCAATCTTTTCTTCAAGTATTTCAGCATCATCATCAAGATCAACTCTCTTGCTAGAAGAATTATCACTAGAGTCATCAAAAACTACATGTATTGATTCTTCAATAACAAGGGTTCTTTTATTAAAGACTCTATAGGCTTACTAGTTGTAGAGTACCCCAAAAATATACCCTCATCAGATTTAGAGTCAAATTTACCTAATTATCTTTCCCATTATTATGAACAAAACACCTACATCCAAAGACATGAAAATAGTTTACCTTTGGTTTTCTAATTTTCCAAAATTCATAAGGTGTTTTCTTTATAATGGGTCTCAATAAAACTCTATTTAGTATATGACATGAGGTATTAATGGCTTCTCCCCAAAAGTACTTAGGGAGGTTACTTTCACATAGCATGGTTCTAGCCATTTTCTCTAGGGTTCTATTTTTTCTTTCTACAACTCCATTTTGTTGTGGAGTCCTAGGTGCAGAAAAATTATAAGTTATTCCCTTTTTACTACAAAACTCATCAAATAAATGATTTTCAAATTCGGTTCCATGGTCACTTCTAATAGCTATGACTGAAGTATCTCTAGCATTTGTTACTTCCTTATGAAATTTCTTAAAAACTGAAAATGCTTGATCTTTATGAGCTAAGAACATGACCCAAGTATATCTAGAAAAGTCATCTACAATAACTAGACCATATTTATTTCCTCCTAGACTTGTGGTTCTAGTTGGTCCGAATAGATCCATGTGTAGTAGTTCTAGAGGTCTAGAGGTAGAGACACAATTTATGGATTTAAAAGAGTTCCTTGATTGTTTGCCATATTGACAAGCTTCACATATCTTATTCTTTTCAAACTTTAGTTTTGGCAAACCTATCACGGAATCTCTTTTAATTAGTTTTGATATTGTGTCCATGCTTGCATGACCTAACTTACGGTGCCATAACCAACTAGCATCATTATCCTTAGTTTCATTACAACTAAACATGGGTTATGTTTGGCAAGATCCTCAAGGTCTACAACATACACATTCCCACGTCTTATTCCTTTAAAAACTAAACTATTGTCATTTGAGTTGGTAATGATGCATAGTGATGGTTTGAACAAAACATCAAAATCTCTATCACACAATTGACTAATGCTAAGTAAATTATGCTTAAGACCATCAACATATCGAACATTATCAATAAAGGTTGAAGAGGTAATTTGTACTTTACCTATACCAATGATGTGACCTTGGTTATTGTCTCCAAAAGTCACAGCACCTCCCTTCTTAGCTTCAAGGGTGAAGAATTGATCCTTGTCACCCGTCATGTGTCTTGAGCAGCCACTATCCAAGTACCAACAATTTTTGTCGACCTTGGCTGCAAGACACTCCTACACAAGCAAGTCATACAATTTTAGGTACCCAAGTTTTCTTGGGTCCTTCATGGTTAGTAATGTTGGTTCCTTTTGGAACTCAAACCCTTTTAATTTTTCTTTTAGTTTTTTCTTTTCTATAATCACATACATTTGCTTTGTGTCCTAGTGTTCCACAGCAAAAACATGTTATTTTCTTAGTTTTGCTTTCTCCTGCTTTAACGAAGAAATTACTAAGGAGTTTTTGCTTATTTTTAGGTTTATACCCTAAACCAGCTCTATTGAACACAGCTCGTTGACTATTAAGTATCATTTCTAATTTTTCTGAACTATAAGTAAATTTTTCTACAAAAGGCTTGTACTTCTCAAGTTCTAGTGCCAACTTTTATTTTTTCTGTTTTAGTGCATCTAAGTCTTTTGTGAAATTACTTCCAATAGTTTGTTTATCCTTTTTAAGTTCAGAAATTTCCTTGGCTAGTTTTTCGTTATCTTTACTCAAGGTATTAGTTTTTTGAATTAACATTTGGTTGCTTGTCTTAAGTTCTAAATTTTCTTTAGTGATAAAATCCTTATCCTTAACTAATTTATCATATTTATGGAGGTGAGATTGATTGGTTAGTTTTAGCTCTTTATTCTTAAAGCTTATTGTCTTATATTCATCCATTAATTCATTAAACGCATCATATAACTCATCAAAGGTAAAATCTAAATGTGTTTCAGATGTTACCTCATTTTCGTTTGCCATAAAGCATAGATTGGCCTTTTCTTCTTGTTCCTCATCCGATGATGATGAAGATGTATCAGAGTCCGATAGGGTGGAGACGAGGACCTTCTTTTTCTTGTACTTGCTGGCCTTCTTGAGCAAAGGACAGTCTGCTCTGAAGTGTCCAGGCTTCTTACATTCGTAGCATCCGATTCCCTCATTTTCTCTTTCCTTACCTTTATCCTTGTGATAGGAACTTGAGGGGCCTCTCCTTTGATGAAAGGTCTTCTTACGGTTGATGAATTTTCTGAACTTACGTACGAGAAGAGCCTCATCATCATCTCCCTCATTGTCTTCCTCTTCACTGCTGCTGCTGCAAGATAAGTCTTTGTTAGTAGAAACAGATTTGAGGGCTATTACCTTTTTCTTGTGGGAGGACTCTTCTTCGCTGTGTTGTTTCATTGTGAGCTCGTGCGTCATTAGGGAACCAAGAAGCTCCTCAAGTGGAAGTTTGTTCAAGTCCTTGGCTTCTTGGATTGCCGTCACCTTGGCTTTCCATGACCTTGGTAGACAGCGAAGAATCTTCCTGACAAGCTCACTGTTAGTAATAATTTTTGCCAAGGCTTTTTAGGCCATTGACAATGTCAGTAAATCTAGTGAACATGCAAGTGATTGTTTCATTAGAATCCATTTTAAATAATTCATACTTATGTACTAATATATTTATTTTGGATTCTTTTACTTGATTTGTGCCCTCGTGGGTCACTTCAAGTCTATCCCAAATCTCTTTTGCAGAATTGCAAGTAGAGACTCTATTGAATTCATTTCTATCTAAAGAACAATAAAGTACATTCATGGCTTTGGCATTTAGTTGTGCCTTCCTTATGTCATTGTCATCCCAATCCTTTTCAAGCTTGGGTACAGTGACACCTTCTACATGAATGGATGGGATGTATGGTCCATTTAGTATGGTGGTCCACATCTCATAGTCTTGGGCTTGGATAAATATTCTCATCCTAGCCTTCCAATATGAGTAGTCGAATCCATTAAAGAATGGAGGTCTATGTGTGGACTGGCCCTCAATGTGAGAAGATCCAAATGGGGTTGTCATTTTGATCTTTTACTCTTTGGGTAGTAGAGTTCAGGCTCTGATACCACTTGTTGCCCAGATAGACAACCCAAGAGGGGGGTGAATTGGGTTTTAAAATAATTATTGCAATTAAAATGTCTGTGGATAACTAATTAATACTTTTTGCAAGTTAATTAATTAGATGCTATGTGCAGTGAATGAAATGAAAGTAAGAGATGACAAGGCAATCACAAACACAAAGATTTTATAGTGGTTCGGAGCTAACCCTTGCTCCTACGTCCACTCCCTAAGCCTCACTTGGGAATTCACTATAACCCCTCGGATTACAGCCGGTTGTTTTACAAGCTCACAACCTAACTTGTTGTTTTACGAGGTCACAACGAACTCGGTCGGTTTTCCCAGGCTCACCGACTAGAACCACCCGATTGTTTTTCCGGGATCACAATCGAACCCTTACACGTTGGTTTCAACCTAGGCTCACCAACAAACCTTTACACCCTTGATTCAATCCCCTGATTGAATCAAGTAAGGACCAAATGGATAGAAAGAACAAAGAGAAAAATACAGCTTCTAAATAAGCAGATATTCAGCAATATGAATAATAGAAAAGTTAAGAGCCCTCAAACAAGTTTATGATGATGTAGTGGAGGGCTTCTCGAACTTTGGGTCTCCTCTTGAATGTCTTGAAGACTTGAAGGCAGAAGGAGACTTCTTTAATGCTGGGAAGAGTTAGTTGAATGGAGTTAATGGCTCTCTTCCTTCTTTTCCGCTGAAATCCCTTTGGCAGATGAAGTTATTGTGTTTTCTTTGAAAGGATGTTACTTCTCTGCTTTGCTACAGTCCTCTGTGGCTATTTAAGCCATTCCCCACGGAAACTAGCCGTTAGACACAATCTACTAGCCGTTCTGCACATTCTGCACAACCTGACAATGTTTCCGTTGGGATCGGAGTCGACTCGCGCGATCTGGAGTCGACTCGGCTGCAGCAGGAGTCGACTCATGCTTTTCTGGAGTCGACTCGGCAACTGTTCCGGATTTGAATTAAAGTGCTCTTCTCGACTGGGAGTCGACTCGACTTAACCCGGAGTCGACTCCCCAGAGTCTGGAGCTGACCTGGCACTTTTGGAGTCGGCTCATCCCAAGAAATCCATGGATGCATTTTCCAAGTTTGCTCAATCGAGTCGACTCGTGAATTCTGGGAGTCGACTCGGCACTCAGAGTCCGAACTCCCGAGCTTCTGTCTTTTGGCTCGTGCTGTCTTGAAGTCGACTCGGACTGTTCTGGAGTCGACTCGGCTCTCAGTATCCAAAAAGCAGTCTTCTGTCTTTTTGGGGTCGCGCTGTCTCGGAGTCGACTCGCCCTTTGCGGGAGTCGACTCGGCTCTCAGTGTCCGAAAATTGCTCTCTGACTTTTGCCTTGTATTACACTGAGAGTCGACTCTCGCTTCCTTTGGAGTCGACCTGCCAACCATTGGAGTCGACTCGCGTTCCTCAGGAGTCGACTCGGCTCTCAGGGTCCAATATACCTTCTCTGTCTTTCTGTTTGTAACCCCTGGAGTCGACTCATACTACTCTGGAGTCGACTCGGCAAGCATCGGAGTCGACTCGCGCTTTTCAGGAGTCGACTGGCTGACAGGTTTTGAGTTGTATCTTTCTGTTCGTCTGTCTGTTCTCAGTCGGAGTCGACTCGTAATGTCTCGGAGTCGACTCGAGCCTGTGCCAGTGCTTCTGATACGCTTGGAGTCGACTCGAAATATCCCGGAGTCGACTCGAGTCTCAGACTTTGGTTCACATTGACTTCTTAACTTATCCAAATTGTCTTGAACCAAATCTAGAGACACTTAGCCATAAATTTACAAGGATATTACTGAAACACTAGATTGAATTCATTAGTAAACATAAGATATACTCAAATGCTTTGAGCTCATCAAAATCAAATAGGGTTATAATCAATCACTCCACATTGGTTAAAGTTTTCAGAGAAAAAAAAAATAGAATATAGTATTCTCATAAAAATCAAATTTTTATATTTTATATGAAAGAAAAATCTATATGGAACATTAAAAATATTCAATTCTCACAGGCTGAAAATTAGAGTATTTTTTTCCAAATATACCATTAAAAGCTTTTAGATAGAATGTGGTAAGATCTTTTCCTTTAATAAGAATATAATATATATTTTACATAATTTTCTTATGAAAGTGGATGCTCAATTAAATATAAGTTATTTTAGAATGAGTCACCTTCTTAAGATTAACCAAACATTCAAAAATTATTTTTTTCAGACATCATATATCTAGGCATCAAATTTTTTAAAAAAATATTTCAGTGATGAAAAATTCATCCCACGAGCTAAATGAGCTCTAGATGTAAAAGAATGCTGCCACCTTCACTCAATAATTTTCTCAAATATGGCATAAAAATTTATTTTTTAAATGCCAAACATGGTAAGTAGATAATTTATTTGAGGCTAATGCTTTGCTCAAAAAAAAAAAAAGAGAGAGGCAGCATTTTGAAATGTAAATACTAGCAAGTAGAAGCATCCATAGCACATATTTGCGGCCCGTATGTTGAGTCTATGGCTTAAAAGAAATGTTATAGAATTGAATTGGATGTTATAATAGTTCGGCATATGGCCCTCGCCAGCGGGTTAAAATAGCTTGGTGTAGACCCTGCCAACGAAAAATAATAGTTGGTAAAGATTATGACCCTCGCCAACGGGTTATAATAGCTCGGCATATGGCCCTGCTAACAGATAATAGTAGTTGGTAAAAATTACGACCCTGTCACAGATAATAATAGTGACCATAGTTGTACTACTGTCTGAAAGTACGGATTTCAAAGCATGAATAATAGCAAGAATTTTATATGATGCATATTCATATTTATGAACTTGTATGACTGGCGAGGCCCATAATCTTTGCCAACTATCATCCATCATATTGCCATGCCAAATATCGCTGGTATATCAAATATATCAAATTGAAAAATAGAGGTCAGCCATCCAATTTCAAGATAGAATGTATTGCCATCCAACCATGCACAGCCCTTTATAATGCAAAACATGCATCGCAGAAAATTCTGACTCTATGTTCACTAACTAATTGCTTGGAGCTTAGCCCATTACGTTTCAGAAATTTCTTCTAGCTCCTTGGAGCTCCATTGTGGAAGAGAAAATCATAATTAAGCAAATGCTTGCAGATTGCGACGTGGGAAACAATAGCACTCATCGTGCATGGCACCTAAAACATTATTTTGGAGCCTAACACTGTGCATGTCTCCCTTGAGACAAGCCCTCCACCGTCGTCCTCCGTCCTGCCAAGCTCCCCTCGATAATGTCGAAGGTGTTTGCAGGAGACGGTGAAGGAGAAGAGCGGGTGGAATTTGTCGCTAATACAAGATTTAGGCTATTTCTGCCCCATGACCGTCGAGCTGGATAAGAGATCTTCTTATTGCAAGGTGAGGCCTTGGAGCAACCTCGAGGGTCATGCAATGCACACCCGCAGTTGCGATGGTAAGGCCTTCGTCGGATATCCAAGTCCGAGGCGGCGATGCAACCCCCGAAGACGCACCGGAGAAACGCATTAGCTCCGGCGGCCATCGTCTTCGTCAGTGCAGCGCCGCCCCTTTGAGCTCTTTGCTGTTTTGGTTCGACGGTCTTCCATAGCCGGGCTTGCGGCTATATTTATCGCTGAAATAGTGAGCAAGAGACGACAAAGTTGGCACCCAAACGTCCAAGGCTTGGCCTGGGGGTTTCCGCCCTAGAATTTAGCAAAGCTCGTCGCCGTGAAACAAGGGTTGCCGAGGAGACCGGCTAACCTTGTTGGACCTCGTGGATAGGAACTTGTTGGTGATAGAAATGGACAAAGGAGGGAGGAGCTCGTTCAACACACACACACAAAGAAAAGGAAAAAATAGGAGAGAAGAGCATGGGCCTTGCCGACCATTTGTTTTATTGTGGAAGTAGTTGGGTTGTTTTACCTACAAGCGGCCTCTCAGCTGAAGTCTTCAAAATAAATTACCCGAGTTTGAGAGGGCCCTTCTATATATCTAACAAAATATACCTAGGAATTATTTGGTTCACAGAAAAAAATATTTTTTAAAAAATATTTTTCTCGAAAGGTTGATGCTTGGATTTATGATGTATGAAAAAGTTATTTTTGCATGTTTGATTATTAACCATGATAAAATGATACAATTTAAAATGGCTTATGTTTGGTTGAGCATCTAAATTCCTGAGAAAGTTACGTAAAATATCTTGATGGAGAACTACTTTGTCCATAGATAAGCAGCCGACTATCCAACATAAACTCTTCGGTCCCAGCCGAAAAGCCGATTGACCGAGGAGTCATCGGTCGGGCATAACAATTGGCACGTGCCAATAAGGGCTGATAGTCTCAATAATCGACAGCCCTGGCAGTCCGCTGTCCGCAGCTACGGCGGTATCACATCCTACGCCCCACTAGCATATACTGCCACCTACGTGGACTAGCACCTACGCACAATTATACCACTGACCACTATCTAACTATCATTATACGCCACGTTAGCCTAGGTAGCGACAAACTGACTTTTCTATAAGAAGAGTAACCCGAGAGACCTCAAGTACGCAATATGTATGCAACCTTACTCACAAAGCAACCCTCTACTAAAACTCTTTTCCTTCCATATTGTTGCTCCGTTGTTCTGACTTAAGCATCGGAGAGTTCCCTGCCAAAAACTCTCTAGCAAGCTGACTTCTTACATGCCACCCAGCGAAGGAAACGACACCTCAACCAACCTGCTTAGCCATCTCCAGTTAACCTTAGGGTCGTCTGAGCTGTATTTCCATCTCGATCCGAATTCTGGGGCAATATACATGTTATATCCTTAATAAAGGAAAGATCTTACTCTATTCAATCTAAAATCTTAAGGATATTTTTAGCAAAAAAAATCAATTCCCAGCCAATAAAAATTGGACTTTTATATGTCTTACATAAATTTTTTTTATATGAAATATGAAAATCTTATTTTCATCAAAAAAACTATTTTTCTATCTCCGTTTTTGAAAACTGCAACTAAATATAAGATATTTTTCTATTTTTGGTTGATCCTACTTTTTCACCTCCTATTCTATGAACCAAACGAGCCCTTAGAATTATATATTATCATGCCCCTTTTCTTGTTTCCATCGACCTGCAAAATTTATGCTTAACTCAGCTATAATTTAAGAGGTATGGGCCCAATCGCAGGCTATATATGTAGACTTTCGTGAGACTAATCAAGTAGCTGATTTGATCGGCATGGCGGTGGCTCAGACGGAACGACTTATACCTGGATCCATAACTACTACCGCAATAATAAGCTCCTGAACTAGGCTAACAAGGAGGCAATGGGCTGTGTACACAGAGTGATCAATACGCAATTCCGTTTACTTGCCAAAGGAAAAGGAGCAAGATATCCGACGATTTTGTGCTTTCTCAAAGATCATGGGCGACAAAACATGAAAGAAGTGTTTCTTTATACGTTTGGCATGGTAGGTGTGGTGAGGTTTGACCGGTTTAACTCGAGCCAACACAAACAATAATTGAGTTAACATGTGAGCTCAAACTCGGATCCAGAACTCTGTGAAGGCTTCTTCTGGATGATGTTTTCCAGCCTTCACCTGGTGGATTAGGCAATGATTTAGCAATCAAGAATGTAGGTTGATTAGCCGACGAGCTAAAATTTATATTGTTTGGACCAGGTCATTAGGCTGGTCATGTGAAAAGTTTTGCACATTCTCACCTCAAGCTTGGCTCATCTTGCATTTCCATTCTCATCCTTAAATTAGCATTATTGGGCCCTAAATTTGTCATAGGTCTCGAACTCTAATAGGTCAATGGTTTGAGTATAGGTGTTGGTGCATAGCTCGGAAGCCACCCAACTTGCAGCTCCGTGTCATGAAGCTTTTGTTATAGATAAGGATACCAAGCAAATTACTTCTGAGTTCACATCATCATAAAAAAAGAAAGATATTTTTTTTTTGCTTTTAACACGAGCACTAGATTGGCTAACTTAGATGTGCTCTGCTCTTGATTATATTCGATAAGATGGATACCAACGCCCATCTGGATTTCATGACCATTTGTTGCATTAAATACTGAATTAACAAGAATGATGTGAAAGCAAGCAATCATTCTACCATGAAATTCGTGTACGTGTTACAAAAGTCACTTTTGATGAAATGGTCAGGACTTGGATGGACGTCACCAAATTATTTGCGCAAAAAAAGAAAAAAAAAAACTCTATCCAGTAAAAGCTTGTCTGATCCTGTTTTTAATTATCATTTCCAAAATATTTTTTCATTTTTTTTTGTAATGAAATTATTTATGAACACTTCCACCATCTTTACCGCGGCCACCATAACTGATGGCGGCCATACCATTGCCGCTCGACAACTAGCCATCATTGCTATCTTTATCACCATCTCCTTCATTGCCCGACCAGTCGCCACCACCTTAACCCCTACTACAACGTAGATAAGTATAAATAAATTTTAAATTTTACTTTTAACAAAAGTAATACCAAGCCATATCTAAGTTTTCCCGGCATGTCTGTTGTTTAATAGAATAACTAAATGAAAGAAAAAGTCTCGCACTGCATGCCTTAATTACTAAGTTGGTCTTATTAGATGGCTGATCTAGTTTTAAAGTAATCCAAGTGGCCATATATGGTATGCTGACTTTTTTTTTTTTTGGGTAAATTGGATAAATTAACAGTTGTAGACTCCAGAGTAAATACATTCATATGAAGCAGAAAATGTATACCGTCTCATTTGAAAAGCTAATGGATGGACTAAAGCCATCAGGGTCATAGGAGGTGGCGAAGGAGATCTTAGTTCGAACGCTAGAGAAGTGGAAGGCCTCGTGGGGGTTATTGGTGGAGGAGTTGGATGAAGAGGAGGGCTCGAGGACGGAGCGCCAAGAGCTAGGGGTGGTGGCATCGCCAGAGGTGGGGCTCCGATCGTCAAACTTGTGGGGTTCGAAGTCCAGAGAGTCCTTGAGATTGTCATTCATGATGATGAGGACGAAGGGAAGGAGGGCATAGGAGACGGGGAGCGGGGCGAGGAGGAGGAAAAGAGAGAGGGCGAAGACGGTACACCAGTGAAGCATCGCGAACTCTTGGAGAAGAATCGGTGAATGGTAGGGAGAAATGAATCGAGAAAAGGTACGAAAAAAAAAGGTTAAGGCCCGCTTGGCAGAGCTAGTGCCAGTAGAATTTTTGCAAGTAAAATTTTTTGAAATAGAACTTTTATAAAAAGCTATTTGCTGTTTAGTAACTATATTTTTAAAGTGTTGTGAGACTTTAATATATGTTTGGTAAATAGAAAGTATTTTTTTACAACAAAATGACCATAAAAAATATTGTATAGTAAAATATAATATATATTAATACATAATAACATAAATATATGTAATGTAATGTAATATTATTATAATATTATATATTGTAGCAAAATAATATAATACAATTTGATATTATATAACATAATATATCAATGTATTATGATATAATGTAATATAATATTATATTTATAGTATAATACAATGATAAAGCTATAAAATATTATACTTATTATTATTATAAATTAATATTATTATTTTTTGTAATTATGATATTTTATCACAGGTATTTTGGTCCAAACAAAAATTATAACTGAAGCTATAAAAATTAGCTTCCAAAACACCCCTCAACTTCAACAAAATCACAGAACCAACCACGAACTCCATCTATTTCGAAATGCTTACCGGTTGCCCGTGGATGAATCAAAGCTATCCACACTCAATCAGACAGCCAAACATACGCAGCAGTAAAAAAGATTTAAAAAATCTTTGATGTACTGCAGCAAATCATACATCTGCGGTGAACTACCGACACAAGAGGCGTGTACTTTTGAAAGATTAGATTTCTGTCGGTACACAAAAACCTCGTTCGTTGGCTTGTAGGCAACAAAATATAGACTAATCTGATATTGTACGTTGGAATTTTAACGTGTTGGACTGGTCCGGCATAGAAGTGGCGCTAACTGGCTTTGATATCAGATTTCTTAGTTTTGTTAAAAATACATATGAAAATTTCCGTTGCTATACATATGAAAATAAATTCAAACGCCAGCTTCCTAGGTTTTTAGCAAAATAACAATATATCATGGCCGTTTATATATATATATATATATATATATATATATATTACGTTAAAGCGAGTAGATCATACCTGACGAGTACGGATACACTCAATAAAGTCAGAAAACAAAATGTCTCGAAGTGCCTAAGGCAACTTTCCATCTCCAACCCACAAGATACTACCGGAATAACTGGCTACATAAGTAACCACCCGATCCGTAGCCTCATTGATTTCTCGAAAAACATGCGTAGCTTGGAAGGCCCTCTGTCTCTCAACATTACCCAGATATCTTAGAGCAATGGGTGGTCGCCACCGTTACTCCTTAGGCCCCTTGGATCTAATTGATGACCGTGGCCGAGTCATCCTCTCGGATAATAGAGCTGGCTCGTAAGTCGCGCCGAGCATGACGAAGGCTCACCCAAGCAGCCCTCAGCTTCATGTCAGAAATCGAGATGTCGAATAACTGACAACTATCTGCAGCCACAATCTTGGCGTACGAGTTCCGAATAACAAAATCCGCGCCTCGTCTCATACCTCAATCCAAGATAGATTCATCGAAGTTGATTTTGAAGAAGCTCACGGGTGGAGAAGTCCAACTACGCTTTTGGAGCATGCTTTTTGTATAGCATAGCTCGTGTTATAAAAAATGTCAAATTATGGGACAAAGACGCCTCAAAAAGAATCACGGGACAAAGACATCCATTATTTCTTTCACATGCCACGTTTTAGCTGTGTTAGTCGAGCACATGCTTGTGCAGCACTACTGCTGCTGGGCATTTGGGCAACTGTCTCAAATAGTGTCCAGAATATTCATAATTTTTACTTTTTAATCTAGATAGCATTCTCATTTGCAATATCTGTACTTGACCCCAAAAAATTGTGCAATGCAACTCAAATAGTCACTAGTACTTCCCAAGGTGTGTCAGCCAAAAGATCTCCATTTCCAGTTCAATAATTTCAAGAACCCTTCATGTAATCACCTTCCAATATCGATTAACCTAGGCAAGATTGCCTCCTATTTTCTGGTATTGGCTTTATCAATAGCACATATATAAAGGAAAAAAAGTTCGAGTAAAAGAAACTAGGAAAATTTTCAGGAGCATACATATACCCTGCATCGATTTCACATATGACATCATGATGCGGTTATCACATTACCTCAAAAGTGGTATGTATGATGGGGGGACAGGGGTCCTACCTTTTGCACGAAAGAAAATTTCATCTTTCTTTGCACGAATCCATCGTTAAATCATGCAGCGATCACTTTGAGATATATGCAGATGGATGAATGAAGGATGTAATTTATCTTTAAGATCTATGTAGGATGCGAAGCAAAAGAAGACCAATCATTTTTTTTGCATGACATATACAAACCCGAACTCGAATGCGAGAAATAAAGGTGCCTTTGGATGCAACTTGCCTCATCTTGTTTGCGTTCGAATGTGGCCTTATTTGGAAGGGAACAACATTGCGTGTGTGCCAAAAAGGATCCCAAAACAATCTAGGGGCTCGTTTGGTTCGCGGGAAGTATTTTTCCTCCTAGGAATATGATTCCTGGGAATCATATTCCTAGGAAGAGGATACCTAGGAAAGTATTTTTAGCATGTTTGGTTAACCATGGGAAAGTGACAAATTTCCAAAGTGCTTATGTTTGGTTGACCATCCACTTTCCTATTATGCCCTTAATAAAAATTAGTTCTTTAATGCCTCTTTAATGCTTCTTTAATGTTGAAGGGTCTTTTTGGGAAAAAATAAAAAAGGAGTGATTCTCACCTCATGGGAAAGTAACTTTCCCATGTTTCTCATGGGAAAGACTTTTCCATGAAATGTGGGAATCATATTCCCATGGGAATATAACTTTCCCATCTCTCTCCTTTGAAAACTCCAACCAAACAAGAGGCATTTCATTACTTTCCCGTTGACCACACTTTTCCCCCTCCTTTTCCTGCGAACCAAACGAGCCCTAGAGATTTTAGAGACTACCGTGGTCTCAAATTAACGGTCGAGCAAAAACCGTATCACAGCGATGATCACTCAATTTCTTAGAAGGTTGCACTAATCTGACCGCCCACGGCACGCCTAATTGAGTGGGCTCAATTTCTAGTTCTCCTTTGTCGGCTGACTATTTCTAGGTCCAGGTTCGCGGCCCCGCGTGCGTCAAAAGCCGTGGCAAAACCCGCGTCTTCCGACCATTTGGAATGCCCCCACGAAACCAAGGTTCCTTCTCCACCGGACGATTCCTTCTTCCTTTATATTCGTTTGAGCGAGAAGAAAACGAGGGGAGCCAAAAGAGCCTTCTTCTTCCAACTCCGGCGCTCCAATGGCCGCTGCAGCAGCTCAGGTGATGCTGCAGAGCGTCTTCGACGGATGCATCGCCTTCCGCGACACCGAGATCCGGCGGCGCCCGTACCACCGGAACTGCAGCTGTGCCTTGCACCAATCCGGCGGCCTCCCCAAGGACCTCCCTTGCAACACCAAGGTGTCCTACCCCGTCCGGCGATCGTGGGGAGCTTCCGTCGCTTCTTCGCAGATGTCGGGCGCCGGCGACTCCGCCGATGCCGGAGGGTTTCGGGTCGTCAATGTCAAAGAAGGGAAGCGTCTCAATTAGTCTCAAGCGGCAGTAGCAAATGAATATCCGGACGATTCTCTCCATGTTTTTGTTTCCGTTCTGTTCTTCTATTCTCTTCCTAGTAACCCGCTGATGTCCACAAATTCGGTGGAAGAGATGTATGGAGAAGAAGGTTTTTGGCCCCTCGCATAAACTCTCACGTACCGAAATAATTATATTCTGTAAAGAAACAGAAAATTACTTAATCATCCATCAGGTAATCATGGATTTATAATCTACCATGGATGTTGTTGTTTATTCTATATTATCCATTTTCTTGCCTTTTTTTACTGGTTTTAACAATATCAGATACATATCCTTGGTATCTTATTAATTATTATTTATTTGAATTCTTTTCGAACTTTTGATCACTTTTCATATTTCAAACAAATAAATAATCCCTTTTGGTTGAATTGTTCTATAATGTCAAACTTGTAAAGCCCCAGTTAGGACTTGTTTGATGCGCAGAAAAAAAAAAGAAGAGAAAAATATAGTCAATGGAAAAATAAAGAAAAATCTTTTGTTTAGTTGTTTGTTAGTTGTTTGGTTGAAGTTTTCAAAAAATAAAAAATAAAAAAATAGCGTTGACATGTGAATGAGATTTTTATGTTCCATAGAAGAAAAAGATTCATGAGAGATGTGAGAAAACTACTTTACCACTAGTTAAAAATTGATTTTTTTTCTAAAACTATTCTTAAACCATCAAAATCCATTGGCAATGTCTTTCTTTATTAAGGATATAATAGATATTTTATACAATTTTTTCAAGAAAGTAGATGCTTAATCAAACATAAATCACTTTGAAATGTACCACTTTTCTATGGTCAACCAAATATGCTAAAACTATTTTCTCATGTATCATATCTTCAGGAATCAGCTTCTCAAAAAAAATATTTTGGTGAAATTTTTTTTTTCTTACGAACTAAACGATCTCTTAGCGTTTGTGGAAAGTGGCCCATGATACTTGGCTTGGAGCTGTATCTCTGGAGTTTACATCCCTCCATATTTAAGTTTAATACCTCCTCCCACCTTAACTGCCTGCCCCTCCACCACAAAAATTCAATCAGAAAAAAAAAAAAACCCTATGAAATCAACTTATAACATAGGTTCCGTTCAACTACCTTCTTAAATTGGATGTCATCGAGATACTTCTTTCTGTTCAACCGTCTTCTTTTTAGAACTCACTAAAAAAAATCACCTTCCATCCAAAATTATGACCTTTCGCATATTGACCATTGGATATATAGCTATATTTTCTATAAACATCGAGATCCTTGTTCCCTTCTCAGGGGAGATTAGAGACTACAAAAATAAGTAACTTTTGCTTTTTAATTATTTTCAATAGTATAGATTGAAATTAACAGTATGAATCTTAGATTTGGATGTCAAATTATAGATTTTGAATTTCCAAGGAGCAAATGGTATTTACACCTTTTGGATCTAAAATGAATAAGTGAACATTTAAATCGAAGTTCTATACTATATTCATCACGATCTATGCCATGAAAAATACCTAGAAATTAAGAATCATGTATTATAGGGGTCCCTTTTTTTTTGGTAAAGCCCGGGGTCTAAGACCCAAGAAGAAAAAAAATTAAAAAAATTTACTGTCTAATGAAACAAGTACCAGCTGCATCTGCCATCACCAACGTTCTAATCTCATGAGGTAGGTGAGCTATAGAAATAAATTCTTAGTCCCCGAAGCTGCTAGCTGATTTCCTTCCCTGAACACATGTTAACGTAGCCGCAGATTGAACGATGTCAGAAAGAAGAGGATGCAAGGAATAGGTTGGTACAGCAAAGAAGGTTTTTAATCCGTTTGATAACAGTTAAATTGAAGATGTTGAGTAGCTGCAAAGAAGGTTTCTATTCCCGCATACAGCAAACTACCAATCTCATCCCTCATGAAATGGCCGGCCACAGCCTCGCTAAAGAACCCGGCACTCTGTCATGCTCCATCCATACAAATCTGCAAGAGTGGTGGGCGTATAGGATGCAACCCAATCAGCTGCTTCTTTCGTTTATCTGTAGGTGTGTGTGACCTGGTGGGCATCACACTCTTGCAATAGTCTGCGAATATCGAAAAGTAGCGGCCTATCCTCACCTGCACGACTCCGATCCCGGACCCAATTGATCACCGTAGCCAAGTTGTCCTCGAGAATGAGCCGATTCACACCCAATGTCCGTCGGGCAGAAGAAATCCAAGACGCATCAAAATTTACTTCCATAATACCACTGGGAGGGGGTACCCAAGAAAAAAGTCGAGTTAGAGAGCTCACAGAGCTGCCCGTATCCCGGCGCTGCAAATGTATTGATCCAGCGTCGATCGCAACTGATTCATAGTACTCTTCGGCGAGGTGTCGAGAAAGTTGAGAAATTCTGGACTGCTCTGATTCCCTTGGAATAATCGCTCATTTCTGGCGTTCCATATTGCCCAAGCAGTGTAGCAGATGATAGCTTTGTCATGTTGGTTTATATGATGGTCTGAAAGTCTGTCAATCATTTCATCCAAGGAATGGAAATCAGGAATTGCAGAGTTCAGTTTCCTTATACAGATATCACAATCTGAATTAGTCTGATGAAGAACACCTTTGGCTTGTAAAATATCTTTGCAAGGCAGCTTACCCCAGGTCACTTTCCACCAAAAAAGTTGCACTCTAGACTCCACAGCCAATCTCCAAATCCAATTGAAATCCTTGCTTACAGTACTTACTGTTGATCTTATCAAATATGAACTTAAATTCATGTTTCTGCAATCTAGCAGTTGATAAGGGAATACCAAGGTACTTCCAAATTCCATGTTCGACAGGGATAGTGAAAATATTCAAAATCTGTTGTCTAATGTGTGCTCCGTTATGGACTGGGGGAAGCTCAATCAGACTACTGGTGTGTTGTCTGCTCCAATGTTTGATGAAATAGTTAGTCACAGTATCTCTAATCTCCACCTCATTCGTAGTCATAGATCCATCTTCCTTCAATAAAAGGATGAGTTTGTGTCACCTTCCTTTAACCAACGGATCCGGGATCTTTGACGCCAGAAAATTTCTTGGAGCCGAATAGTCTTGTGATACTCATTGATTTTTCTGGTTAAAGCTGTTTGGATCCGAGCATGAGCTCCTCCATAGTTCACATCTTCTTCCTGTAAAGTTTTAATTTGCTGCTCCAGGCCCTCAGTCCTCTGAAACAGATCACCTACGTACTACCTGTTCCATATCCAAAGGGCTGCTTATGAGCTTCAGAATTTTCACTCCATGTGAGACATTGCCATGACAACCTCTTTAATGCCCTCGCAGGAGAGCCAAAATTTTTCAAATATGAAGGGAACTGACTTTTAGTGCGACGGTTGGAGTCAATTTGAAAGAAGAAGTGGACAGTGATCTGATCCAATCCGGGGCAGATGATGCACTTTAGACTCTAGAAGTCTATTTATCCAAGCATCTGTGGCCAAAGCTCTGTCAAGCCTCTCCCACACCCGAGATTCATCCGATTTGTTATTACACTAAGTGTAAGGGCTATCCAAGTACCTATCAACTCTGAATCTTCTACTACCTAGTTCTTCTTGGTTAGTAGTAATAATATTGAAATCCCCTGCTATCGTCACGGGCTGACCAAATAGATATGCTTTTAGCCACTGCATCCGAGGCAGTTCTTCTTTGGCGGCCACAGGTACTCACATAGATTATACCAATCAACCAAGAATCATACCCATGACTAGCAACAATGCCTGAAATAGATGATTTTCGTTATTTTAGAATGGTAAATTAAATGATGAAGCATTTAAATTGAAAACACATGAATCTACGCATCTTGAATCATGTACTAAATAAAAATCAATAGATTGTATTGTAGATCATAGCAATATATATTCTCATATCAATTTAATTGTACATTTTTGTATCTACTAGAGGCCATTAAAACACATGACTTTTGATTATTTTAGTAGTATAGATCACGGGGATCAAAGATCACGGTAGGCTTCTAAAAATAGTTGTGAGATTTGTTGAGCTTGAGTCCCTTAGCGATGGGGATTTTAGGTGCCTTATTATTGATTTTATGCTTAAAAGAAGTAGATACCCCTTTGTTTGAGAGCTCTCTCTAAAAGCTTTAGTTTGTGAAACACAAACCATAAATGGTGTCATATATCCGTTTTGAATTTGATAAAATATTGTCTCCAATTCCCAATTAAAATTAATTTACCTTCTCTAGACCTCTGACGACAATGAGTGCATCAAGCTCTATTTTGTAGATGGCAATAATGTCAATATATTTATTAATATGCTTCAGATTCACCTATTTGATTTTGATCATGGTAGTCATCATATAATATAAGAAGCCCATCTAGAGGTACTTCTCATTGTCCATGGACCTAAGCACTTGATACAAGGGGGTGATTGTCTAAACCACTTTCTCTATCTGCTTCGAGAAATGCCCTCTGCATGATTCCTTTCTATGCTAGCATAGGCATATATACTATCCAACCACTCTGCACTCACGAACATTTACTCGAATCTACCTTCTCCTAAACAAGGCTATCGTTGCATTATGTGGCGAAGCGAGTGATTGTTAGCCTCAATATCTCATCTTAGTTGGCTTCTTATCAAAACCAATGTCTATCTATGGTTATATATAAATTAACGATGGCTTAGTTGTAACCAACATCTACTTCACGTTGCGGATCCTGCCAATATTTATCAGCGTCATGACTATATAGTAGGCAGCATATGGGTTGTAGAAAATTTATGGTCTCTTGATCATAAAGAAATTTTGGCGGCCTTATATTATAGTTCATTATCGATAACAACTTGCAGAACATATTGCTCCCCTATTTGATCGTTAAACTACTCTATCAAGCTTAGGATATGTTGAGCATCGTGTATCTTGTCAGAAGTATCAACCAACTTATGAAAGAATATCTTCTTATCAAAATATGTCAAAAAATTGGTGATGCTTTACCTACTAGGCCTGTCCAACCATCACATATCAATATCCCACTATAAGTATCCCATTTGCTTTAATGGGAGCCTCTCTGACTCTTCTTATTATCATCAAGCAGCTCATCATAGATATCCTTCGACCTGGGAGGATCTACATCTATTCTAAGTAGAGTTGATAGTAGAATATTATGGCATTTGCAGGAATATTAGTGGAACTAAAAAGCAATAACTCTCCATATGTCCTTTTTCTTAATCCTTAATAAGCATAGAATCTATTCTCTGATGCTTTGAGTTTTTACGGGGAGGCACGTGGATATAAGTAATAAATGATGGTCCCTACTAGTATATCTCTAGGCTTCTTTTCCTTCTTACCGGTAAGGGCTCAAATATAAATTCAATTTGACTCCCACCCTTACCGACAACCATTCTCACTGATTGGGTTCTCCTATAACCTAGATCCGCCTTAGCAGACTTGGAAACAATACTCCTCTTGTAATATGAAGGTCTAAATTGTATCCCGTATCTAGCAACCTCCTTCATTTATCACTGATCATTCAAACTACCCCACATGTCAGCTTGAGTTTGAGCTTCCTCCATGTCATTTAGATCTAATTCCTCATAGTCTTACATATCCCTAGAGTGATGCAATGGTGGTTCAGTTGCCTAACAATCAATCTTTACTTATTTCTCTGCACTTTTTTTTTTTCCTTCATAAGGTCATGAAAGTGCTTTTTCATCAACTATCGAACCTTTTATGGACATTTATTTTATTTCTTGCATATTATGAAATTATGCCAAAATATAAACTTATAGTATAAAGAAATAATTTCAGTTTATTTTTGGCATAAAAATGATAAAAAAGAGAAAAGAATGAAGAGGAGAAAGAGAATTATACTTGATTTGGCTTTTGGGCTCAACTTTTTTTCTCTCATAATTTTTCTCACAAAACTCACCTTTTGTCTCATAATTTTTGAAAAAAAGTAGAAATGACATCCCATGGCCTTTTCATCTCTTTTTGGTCACATAATGGTTCAACCTAACTCGAATCGAATTGTACCAAGCAAAACCGAGTGATTCTACCCAGTTCGGAGTGGTTTGAATCAGTTCGTATTGAGTACAAACTTAATAAGTCAAACTAATCTAGCTTCTTACCAATTCAATTTCGTATACTCTAAATTGGATGGTTCGGATCGGTTTGCTAGCTATTGGGTCAAGTTAATTTTCAGACCTAAACCTAGTATTGTTTGGTCGGAATATCTTCAACCAGAGCCGTTCAGATCCACGAAGCCACCGTCAAGAAGAAGACCTTCAGCACCTGTGGAACGACATGTATTCATAGGCCACTTCTTATTTTTGTAATTTCTGGCTAATGCTCGGTTTGTATCACAAAAAAAAAAAAAAAAAAAAAACCCTTCCTAGGACACCCATCACTTCACCCTATCCAAAGAGACCGCTGCCCCGCTCCCCATACGGACACTATCCGTCACTGGAAAGTGCGGAAATGGGTGCCAAATGCAGGTAAAGATCGTCGATTTAATTTTTATTGTCGCGTAAATATTTACTAATAAACTAATAATAATAGCAATAGGGCCATGACCCATCCCCTTTTCCTGATTTCTTGAACTCTTCCGTTCCAGTTCTTTCTCGGTAAATTAGTTCCACGCCCTGTGCTCCGAGGCCCCCCCTCCCGTCGCCACCACCACCGCCGTCTCACCCGTCCCCTCGGCCGGTATCCGGCGACCCCACGGCGGCGATGGAGCCAGACGTAAGCATGGAGACGGGGTCCATGATCCGGATCGCGGTGCTGCCGGTGGGCGGGGCGATTCCCCACCGCCAGCTCCGGGAGTACGCGGCGATGCTTGGCCGCCAGACCCGGATCGACCTCTCGTCCATCAGCTCCTTCTACAAGGAGCACCAGAAGAGCCCGTTCGCCCACCAGCCCTGGGAAACGGGCTGCCTGCGTTTTAAGTACATGCTCGGCGGCGCGCCCCCCAGCCCCTGGGAGGACTTCCAGTCCTGCCGCAAGATCCTCGCCGTCGTCGGCCTCTGCCACTGCCCCTCATCCCCCGACCTTGATCTCGTCGCCGACCAGTTTGCTGCCGCCTGCAAGGGCTACTCTTCCGCCCTCGCCAAGCGTTGCTTCGCCTTCTGCCCTACCGACTCCCAGGTCTGTCCATCATCCCTCTCTTTGCCCCATGGTCACCACAACTGGATTCAATCCGGTGAAATGTTTAAAGTCTGGATTCTTGATCCAGTAAAATGTTGACATTATTGATCCTTGATCAGTTGAATTCTTGAAATTATGGGTTCTTGATCTGATAACATATCTAGATTATGGAATCTTTATCTGATGAAATCTTCAGCTCAATCTTGTTGAGGAACCTATTCAATATGATGCCGACCATAATCTTTACTATGTAGTGATCTTGCCGTCCACTTCATGGGCTAATATAATATCTGTATCACCAAAAGATTCTGTATGTAAGTGGGTTATGGCTTGGAGGTTTTTTTTTTTGTTTTTTTTTTGAGATTAAACTAGGAAGTCTTCTTGAGTGGTTAATGGGGATGGTTTTGGGCTCAAAGCTTTTGTTTTTAGTTCGTAGAACATGAATTGAGCTCCCTTAGGTTGCTAGAAGGTGATATCTCTTTCATTGTTCTCTTGTTCTTATTAGATTACTATTTCTTAAAAAAACTGTACAAATGTTATGATCGTCTTAGTGAAGTAAAGATTGTGAAAAGAGAGAAACTATGGTCTTAGCATTGTGGAATTTTATGTGCCACATATGACCAAAACAGTGACCTATTCATTGAAATTGCTGACTTTTTGAGCAATTTCGAAAATAGTGCATCTAATTTGCAATGGGATGCTTGACACATCATTGATTGTGATGACAATTCAACCTTGCTTGTAATATTAAAATTGATGGGGGAATGATCTATGACTAAATTGATTAGGTATTTTAAAGGGATATTTAGGGTTATGTTAGAACTTAAGGTTTAAATTCCTAGTGTCGGGTTAGGTTGAAACTTCCAATCTCAGAATAATAAAAATTAATGATATCATAAGCTAGGAGTTTTTTTAGGTTGATGGACAACAGTGATAAAGGTGGTGCTTAAACTTCTGAATAGATGCTGTGGCATTAAGTTTGAAGCATACTTGGAAGCTTAACATGGCTAAGTGATATCATGTTCATGTTGTTTACTATAGGTTTATAATTCCGGGATGAACATTGGGACCATAGTTACCTAAACCAGGATCGTCTTGTGAATGGATAGAAAGGGATCTCCTGAAAGAATTTGAAGTAAGGAAGCACTCAGGAAGCGAGTGTAGGACTGAGTTTTTTGGAGAGATTCTCAAGAAGATACCATGTCCTAATTAGAAGTTTCTTGCTGCTAAGATGAGAACTTAAGTGGCTTCTCTGAAACAGTAAAAAGTAGAATTTATACTTGTATATATGCTTCTTGGAAAAAAAATCATTACTTCAAATGTCAAAATCATGTATATCAAGTACCAGTAACTGTGAGTAATTCACCAAATCAAATCTTAATAATAACTCAACTAGTCTCCTCTCCATAACTTACCGAAGAAAAGATGCAGTTGTTTTTTCCTCTTCAAATTGATAGCCATAGCAGAAGGAAACAATTTCCCTGTAATCTTTCTCTTCCCTCCAAGGGCTGAATTTCTTTGCCATAGAAATAGTTGGTTTCCTTACAACTTGAGTCCGGAAAGCAACATATATGTCACAAAATAGCTACACCATGGAACTGACATAACCTCCACTTTAATTATGCAGCTGTATAAGTGAAGCTAGGTCGGTTTAGATCAAGCATTGAACTAGGGGGCAAGGAGATGATTATATGGCATGTAAAATTATGATTGAAAGAGGAAAGGGTCATTTTATGAATCCCAAGGCTACATTTGTGCAAATGATTTGAAAAGGGTTTAGGTTAAGGTGTACTTGCTGAAAAGCATGCAGTAAGTAGACTTTTCCATTTGTTAGGCAGCATCAGACCATGAACACATAATCTATAGAAGCCATCCGAATTAGCTTCGATGGCCATTTTTAGAAACTTCATTCTAGTAAATGACACCTTTTTGTACAAAATTTACCAATGAGGAATGAGCAGCATAAAGACATAAGAGTCAAATGAGGCTGATCTGGTAATAACAGTAAAAAAAGCAGCGAAGTTATTCACAAGGTAATGGTGAAATTAAGAGTCAACCAAGGATGACATAACTGGGAGAAATGGTGGTAAGAGAAACAAACATTACTGATCCAATACTAGCTTAAGTGATAGGCATTGTAGGCAAGAAAGAAGAGCATAAGCTATAGTAACATTGAAGGGCAACAGCAATGTCAATGATTAGCAATGATGAAGAGCATCAATTGTGAGAAAGGGTTAAACGGTGTAGTTATAGATTCTTGCAAAAAGGAGTAAGATTTTTGCAAGATTTGCTTTATGAGCCATAGTCTAGGATAACGCATGAGCTAATAATTCTGAAGTTGGTGTTGCTTTGAAAAAAAAGAGAAATTCTTGAATTTATTAAGGTAAATAGAAAATATAAAATAATTGTTACCAGCCATGGGGTGCGCATGTGTGCATGCATGACCCAGTCTGGACTAGTCAGTTGAATTGAGTTTGACTGGAATTAAAGTATTCCTCAAGGACCTAACATTATAAAGAACCACAGAACCACAGAACTCTGCCTCCAATTGATTGCAGTCTAACAAGAAAGCAAACAGGTGTTGAATCTTCTTTATTGTATTAATTTGTATTATGAGCAAATGATGATTATATAAATGGGACAACTAACACCTTTCTTCTTTTTCAAGCATAATGCATCACACTATGTTCTCAAGCCAGGTCATACTAATTCAGCTAATAAATATCAGACTGCAGTTATTTGGTAACTTTATATCAACAGGAATATCTGTTTTGTACTTATTACTACTCGATAGAATTTTTGCTATCATCACACCAAACTTAAAATATTGAATGATTCGTAAAATTTGCAGTCTGGATCTATAGAGTTTCACATGAACTTTGGTCATATATTAAAAGTTCTGATTCCTTTGAAGCATGCCTTGTATCTGTGGATCTCTTACGCATGCACGTATTATATGCAGACAATTCAATGAACTTACCTATGTAGTTCTTGGAAACCAGGAGTATTATATATGACACCCTTCATGATATTTGTGCTATTGCACTATACAACTTAGTTTTACATTCTGCATCCTTGTCCTATTTTTTGAGATTTGTAGAAAGATCCCTTTTAAGCACTTATTTTGCCTACAGATTTGTTGTTCGACTTACTGTATCTATGTTTGCATGGCTATTGGAGACAGCTGGAGGATGATGGTAAAAAAAGAGAAAATATTATACTTTTCCCACCATCCGATCGACAAACACAGGAGTTTCACATGCTTACAATGGTGCAAGATCTTGCTGCTACGCTATTGATGGAGTTTGAAAAATGGGTTCTTCGTGCAGAATCTACAGGGACCATTTTGAAGACACCTTTAGATTCTCAATCTAGTCTCGGTTCAGAGGAGGTTTATTCTTTGTGTTCTAAGTATTTAAAATTTTAAATTGCTGTATTTTGTGATGCTAGAGGGTGAGCCTTGGTGCAACAGTAAGGCTGCTGCATTGTGACTGGAGTGTCACAGATTCGAAACACAGAAACAACATCTTGGCGGGAGTCTCGTGCACCAGATCGCCCTTTTTTATATGTGCTGATGCTAAAAATGGCTTGAGAGTCTTTTGAGCCATTGAAGACTTAAATTGTTTCTAAAATTATATCTGTTTGGTGAAATTCCAGGTGATCAAAGCGAAAAAAAGAAGGCTTGGTCGTGCCCAAAAGACGATAGGGGATTATTGCTTGTTGGCTGGATCACCTGTCGATGCTAATGCACATTATTCTACAGCAATAGAACTTGCTAGGTTGACTGGAGATGTGTTTTGGCATGCAGGGGCTTTAGAGGGTAGTGTTTGCGCCTTACTGGTAAGCAGCTCATGTTGCAATTTTATGCAAAAAACTGATGGGTTGCATGGCTACATATTAATATATGATTTTATTTCAAGATGAATGTTACTTTAATCATTAACCAATTCAGCTAGAACACAAAAGTGGCTATTCTACTTTTGTCCATTATTCCTAAAGTTCTTAAATTTTAGATGCTTAAGATGCCGATGATGCCATTTGTCTAGGCTGATGGCACTGGACAAAAAATCTTGATGATATAGGGAAGGAAAAAGTTCAAATTATATGCTCATGAAGATTTATTTTCTGTGTCTGCAGCTTGACCGTATGGACCAGAAAGACCCTGTTTTAGAGGAGGAAGTCAAGTATCGTTATTACACCGTCATCCAGCTTTATCGAAGATCATATTTACAAGATAATGCACAAAGGTAGCTGATATTCATCCTTTCGTGATAAATCTGCCATCTTTTTTTCTTTTTTTGCCTTATTCATAAATTGCCATACCCTAAGTTGCAATATCTTTGGCTGTGACTGTGGGTGGAAATTCCTATCCAGCAATAGGTGATGACTTTGTTGTTGTCCATATTGATTGTTGCCTCAAAAATTGAAAAACTTCCTTTAACTTAAATTAGCATCTAAACTTGTTGGTATCTTATCAATTAACACCTATAACATCTACATAATCCATGATAATTAAATAGTTAGGACCTCCTCGATATCAGTAGTTAGCTAATCCATGGTAAAGATATAGGTACATGGACAACAGGCCTACCTGAAGTATAGGACAATTTCAGTTAGAAGTTATTGATGCCAAGAGGAGGCAGGGCTCTCTCCAACCATTCCAAAGAGCCGAGATCATGTAAAGGAAAAATGAGCTAGCTCAGCTGGTTTGGACCTGCGTGAATCAGTTACGGTCTTGTCCTTACCATCATAGCCAGTTCTAACATGCTATAGCCCTGGCTCACCTTTTCCATTAACTGTCTACCCAGTCACTGCTTGTGGTGCCCGATTATTCAACTTTTCCATCTCATCTTTCTAAATCTTCTCACCAAGTGACCAAGCAAGAACATTAATTTGATTTTTGTCATTAACTCCAAGAGGAGAGTTCTCCCGGATTAGGTTTTTATTAGAGTAGCTACATGCTCCACAATCGTAAAAGCCAACCTTCTAAAATGGCCTTCTTTGAAATTGTAATAGATGCCTAATTAACAAATTTATTTGATGGCATTGAATAAAAGTTAGACCCAATGCAAGGGTGAATTCATGATAACAATATCTGAAACTTAGTGAAGATCAAGAAATCATCTCTATCTTTTGGCTTGTCAATTCCAATATTTTGTTGATCTTTTCTGAAAATGTAAGTGCTCACTGAAGGTATGCAGGTAAGTATAAGTACTATATTCAGTCTTGTAAATCATTTGGAAGATTTAGAGAACTAAAACAAATACTTATGAAAGAAGAGGGAAATCTTTGCTGAAACTTAACTAACACCTGACCTCCAGAGTAGCTTACAACTTCATACTTGAAAATATTAAATCACCAAAGAATGGCTGTGTAAGTTGTTGTTGTCCATTGATTGCATCGTTGTTCGCATTTTAACTGAGGGCTGAATTCCTGATTTTGTATCTTTACCTATACCAAGATCTGGGAAATAATTGCATCAACTAGTTTGTTTTTTACACCATATAATTTTATTTGTGTAGTTTCATGGATATTAATGTATTTCTTGTTATTTTATGAATTGAAAATCACTGCAATACATGAACAAGCGATCTCTTTTGATCTTTTATAGAGTTTCAACGGTGAGCTTTGAACTTGAGGCTGCATTGAAGCTGGCTAGATATCTTTGCCGGTAAGGTTGTACATATTAGTTATATATACTTGTATTTTACTTTTGGCGTGCTCTTGAAAGTTTGAGATGTGTTCATTATCTATGTCAATCCACCTCGACCTCAAGTGCATGATAAATTATATTTCAACAATAAGAATACTTGATATAACATGTATAAACTAGTTTGAAACCTATCGTTAGTTCTTGTTGACTTTTGTCGAGCATTACTTGAAAATGTTGAATTTAAATATGGCATTTAACACCAGTTAAGTAGGAGGCCTTCTTTAGCTCTGACTTATATGTGTTTTTCTAGTTAATTTTTTGACTTCTATTTCTTTCAATATAGTCATACAAGCAAATGATTACATATTATGTTCCTTTAGGCTCGTCGCTTTTACGCATTCAAGCTTTCAGCCAGCAAGTTTCCATTCTTAGAATTTTAAGGGGACTTATTGCACTAATCATAAATTCGATAGTGAATCATATGATATTTTTAAGCTTGCCATTTGCTAAAGTTATTATTTTGTAAGACCAATAAAGGCACCCAGCGACCTGAAATTAGATATCAAAGCATGCATTTCTCACCTAGCAAGGACTGCTTTACGTATGTCGATGTGGTCAGTTCCAACATGTTTGTGGATGAAAGTCTAAGACATTTTCAATTGTTACAAGCATTTTGGCTTTCAATAAACTACTTCAATCATTTAAATACCATAGATTATTCTAGCTCATTGACAATGGCAGTCAACTGGCATCACTACTGAGGACCATCATTTTCTGAAGCTATATCAACCCTTGGGCATATCATGCGTTTGCTACATGTACCTGCTGTCTATCTCACATGCCTTGGATCATATGACAATACATTCCAAAATACCCAATCAATTTTTTGGATAATCAAAGAACATAAAAGCTCGTTTTCACATACTTAGTAGTGATGCCAGTTGACTGCCATTGTCAATGAGCTAGAATAATCATAAATTTGTTTTGAAAGATATTTAGTAGTTCCATGATCTAGTGGATTTGCTATGGCATGTCGAAGTCTGCCATATTGCTTGGAAAGATCAAGTATACTCAGATCAGCTATTTGATATGTAACCCAAAAACTTCCCTGTTGCCATATTTCTACACTAGGTGCATCAGCATAGCTACTTCATTGAAGAGTTTCTGCTTTTTCTTTGCTCCCTAATTGGAGAAAAATTTATATAAAAAAAACCTTGTTTTTTAGTATTATATACAACTTAATGACATACAATCATATGCAAGGAAGCCCCTTGATATAAACATTCAAACTAGATTTTCAATACTGTTGCCTTATAAAATAATAAATTGTCAATGGTCCTCCAGTTTTATTATTTTTTCATTAACAGATATAACTGAAAAGAACAAACCCTTCCCCGGCTTGCCTCCACATATCTTTTGCATAACTCTTGTGGATGTTGATACCACCCTTGAACCCATTGTCAAATGGGTCAAACTTGACCAACTCTGGACATGCTGTTAAAGGGTCAGACTTGTGGGTGCAAAGGCTGAGTTTGATTGCATCTGCAACTGATATCCTAAATCATCACTATATTTGGACAACTATTCCAGGCTGTTGAACTTCCAAGTTGGGGAATTCTAATAAAAATATTTTCAGCAGTGCTGCTGAAAATATTGCAATGATAACATAAAGAGATCAATCCAATAATGTGTTGGTCCTAAGAATGTTTTCATCTTGCAGAAATACTTAGATGGTCATAAACTACAAGCTCCAAATATGTGAAACTTGATGTACTGATGTGCTCGATATGCAGCATGGAGTTGATGCAAGTATCTCATGACAGAAAACTGATATTCTTTTTTACAACACTGAGAGCTAAGTGAGTGGAAACCAACTTTAAGGTACATGTTTTTTGCACTGTATAAAAGGTCGTTTGAATAGTAAAGGACTACATTAACGGAGAACCAACTGCAATACCATAATAAAGATAATGTTCAAGTTTTTTTTTTTTTTACTTTTTATAAATTGCTCAGAAAAATTTTAGTAGTTTTTAGGTGTTGAAAATACCTCAATGCTTTGCATTTTGCATTCAATATGTACAGAATAATTGGCTACAAAAACAAGCACTACACAGCTGCCAATACACATAGACAAGCTAGAATCTCAAAATTTACAGTAAAAGCTACAAGGAGTCATATAACTATGCTCAAACATGAAATACATATTGTAGGTTTAGTTCATGCACCAACAATATTGTGGGAATCTCATATGTAGTTTATACATAATGATTTACTTATATTTCTAATATTTGATCCCTGTAGAACTAATTTTTTGTTGTTAACCATGTCTGGTGTGGATCCGGTCCTCAAATTCTTAAAGTGACACAAAAAGAGGTGACAGGGAAGATTTTCAGATTGTTTTAAGTTAAAATAGAGTTGTTTAGGGCCAATTTGTTGTTGCTTCTATTTCTTGTTTTTTACTTTAAAAAAAAAAACACAGAAACCAGGACAGAGAGTATGATTGGTTGTATTGTTTGTATTCTTACTATCAATATTTCAAAAATAAAAAATTCATGCTGGTAAGAATGAACTGGTTTTGTTTGCGGGAAAGAAGAATTGTTTGTATTGCTGGGTTCCTTTTATCAAGTTGAGCAATTATTTTTTTATGCTATCTGCATGCCTGTTGCCCTTCTCAGCGATCATTTTGTTGTACCATATTCATGCATATTATCCTTCTCAGATAGGCATCATTTTGGTGAACTAGGTGCACTACTTGATAATATATAATGAGCATGATGAGAAGATGTTTAAGTTGGGTTACTTGCAAGTTTCGCTATCTTGGTTCCATACCCCGTACCGGTACCACACTAGCATAGTGTCGGTACAGTATGGTACGTAGTTTTTTTTGGCGTATCAAGTGTCGGTACGCATTTGGTATGGTACGGTATGTCCGGTTTGGTACGGTACAGCATACTATGGTTACTTGAGGATCTTTGCATATTTTATGTGACCAAGAAATCTTTTCCGGTATGTGTAGGATCAGGACCTTCAAAGATAAGATACCAATAATATTTAACTGAAAAACTAATGAATTGAACCATTTTCCTGTAGCTATATTGGCTGAGTGGCTTTTTTATATAGTTAATTTCCTCGAAGTGTTCCCAGAAGAACTTGATTACATGCTATCAAGAAATCTTTATCTTGGGGTGACTGTCATGTATGTCTTGCCAACTTTATGAATTAGATATTGCTGGTCTAAGAGGTTATCTTTGTTTCCAGTTTATACTGTTCTAATCTCTATTAGTTCATGGAAATCAGTGATCTATAGACGTGCTGAAAGTGTCTTTAGACTTTTGAGATGTCAAAAGTTTTATCGGATTTTCTTTTAAATTTGTCAGGCGTGAACTTGCTAAGGAGGTAGTGGAGTTGTTGATGGGGGCTGCTGATGGTGCAAAGTCACTAATTGATGCCAGTGACCGCCTGATACTATATGTTGAAATAGCTAGATTATTTGGAACTTTGGGCTATCAACGTAAAGCAGCCTTTTTCTCACGCCAAGTTGCTCAGCTGTACCTACAACAGGACAATGCTTGTGCTGCTATCAGCGCTATGCAAGTTTTGACTATGACATCAAATGCTTACCATGTCCAGAGTAGAAGGGCCAACTCAAAGCCACATACGTCACCCCATGTAGGTATATCTAGCATAATACTGTATTCTTATTTTTCTTTATGTACTTGTTCTTCTGCCAACTTCTATCTGGTGTATGTGAATAAATGGAATCATCAATGATTTTATAGGATGCAAAGCTTTCATTTTAAATGTTTTTTACTTATTCATCTTCCTGATTAACTACTATCATTTTGCCAAGATCTATTGTGATCCTCTTTATCTTCTTGTCTTGAAAGATGGTGAACTTCATTCCATACCTTCATACAGGGAAAGCTATGTGGAGGTTATGGATGGTTCACAAGATATGCTTTGCTGTTTTTATGTTATACTTAAATAAAATGGAAGGGCTGGATGCCATCATCACCTAATGCAATAATGGTTTCTGTTTACATCTCTCCACAACACCACTGCAGCCCACACTAGAAAATAAAAGGGGAGAGTGAGAGTAAAAAGACAGGTGCCGGTCCAGCACATGATTTGTGCCTACTTCTTCCATGGTTCTGAGGCGAGGCAGCTGATTAGGTGCCTAGGGAGCCTTGACTAATCGAATATCTTGTACTCTATATATTTTATGATGACAATCAATCATCTTTTTGCCATGCCCATATATGTAGAAAGTGAAACATGAGAAGTACATCAATACAAGTTGACAGTGCATACATTATTTCAATTCCAGAAATACAATCTCTTCTTTAATAAATATGCCCTTTTAGAATAAAGATTTTGTTGGGAGGAACAAGATTACATCAACTAAGAGTTTGCATATATAATTTCACTGATTGGTAAGATAACTGTCCATCAAATACCCCCATCATTTGAGTTGATATCCAGCATTGATCAATACCCTTTTCTCCTGGATTTATGATCCATTAACAAATAAGGATAGAGTAAGATTATAGAGATTGAGGGAAGATGGGGAATAGAGCAAACAGGGAAAGGGACGGGGAAGAGTGCAAAAGAGTGAGAGTGATGGGAAATTACCAATCACAACTGAAATTTTGTTGGCAGGTACTATAAATTATTGCTTCAGGAAAGGCCTCCTTTCCCTCTGAGTATTGCCCTAGGCCTTCAAGGCTAATCGGTACAAGAATGGGATTCCAAATTTGGATTTTCAAGCTTTATCATCTGAATGTTTTTGATTTCGCCCAAGTATGTGGATCTCTCTCTTTCCCTCTGTGTTTTTGTATGTGCGTGTGTGTGTTGTTATGTCATAGGGCATCAGAAATATTTTGTTAAGATGATAGGAGGCACTTTTAATAGAATTTATGTCTAAATTGGACCCTGTTGAATGGATGGCTAGAAGATTGGAATAGGGATTGGCAAATTGTGCCTAATTAGTGCATTGCCTTGCTTACGTTGCCTGTAAACAACATGCTCCAATATAACTGTAGCGACAAATGAGCAAGGGTTATTTAGGACTGAGAGTCTTCTAGTACAGTGGTGGCCAATTGGACCAGTAAAGAGATGAGAAATTACATCATACAAAGAAGGTTGCGATACAAAAGAAGAAAATTAGATTTGCGTCTTGGAAAGTTGGAACTTTAAATAGAAAAAGTAGAGAACCAGTGAATATGATGATATGTAGGAGAATCTAATTGCTTGTTTGCAAGAAACTAGAGAAGTAGTAAATGTATGGAAATTGAAGATTGGTATAAACTATTATATTAGGTAAGAATAATAATAAAAATGGGGTTATAGTAGTAGTGAATAAAGAAATGACAAAAAAATTGTACATATAAATAGGATATGTGATAGATTAGTAGCTATAAATTAGTTTTGGATGGGGAGATTATTAATATATTTTGTGTTTGTGCACCACAAATAGGCTTAGAGTAGATGATTAAGAAACAATTTTGGAAAGAAATGGATGGATTAATGCAAAGGACTCCTGAAGGGGAAAGGATAATTATAGGTGATGATCTAGATGAGCATGTAGGGAAAAACAATATAACATATGAGAGAGTGCACGACAGTTTGGTTTCGAAGGTAATTAAAGATTGAATCCTTGAATTTGTAGTAGCTTATGATTTAGAAATTGCAAATACATATTTTAAGAAAATAGACGAGCACTTAATAACCTTTTAGAGTCGATCAAATTTGTCACAAATGGTTTACTTTTTTATTAAGAGAAGTAAAAGATAAATATGCAGGGATGGTGAGGTGATGCCAGGAGAGAGTTTAACCGCACAATATAGATTACTAGTTTTAGTTGTGTATGCCAAGTGCAAGAAGAAAAGTAAAGAAATTAATAACTATCCAAAAATAAGATGGTGAAATTTAAAAGGGGAAACTGTTGTAGCTTTTAGAGATAAATTATTAAAGAAGGGAAATTGGAATTTAAGGACTAAATCGAACAAAATGTGGGACCAAATGGCTGAATGTATTAAGAGCATAGCTAAAGATATTTTAGGAGAAACAAAGGGAAAAAAGGTATACATAAAGAAAATTGATGATGTAATAATGAGGTACAAGTGGCACTTTGAACAAAATAGGTTTGCTTTAAACAATGGTAAAAAACAAAACATGTCGAGGATTTTATAAAACATAGGGAAGCTAAAAGAGAAGCAAAAAGTTTATAAGGCTAAATATGTAGTACGTGATAATTATATGATAGGTTGGGTTCAAAAGAATGTGAGAATGAAATTCACAAAATAGCTCAATCTAGAGAAGGGAAAATTAAAGATATTGATCAAGTGAGATGTATTAAAAGTCAGGATAACAGGATATTAGTAAAAAATGAGCAAATTAAAGAAATATGGAGGTATTATTTTGGAAAATTATTAAATGAGGATTCTATTAAATAAATATTTATTGAGAAAGTACAATCAGGGAGAAGTCAATGTATTATTCATATAATTCATAAAAGCAAAGTTGAGATAGCTCTGAAAAAATGCAAAAAGTTAAGACATTTAAACCAGATGAAGTACCTATTGAGTTTTGGAAAATCATGGGAGATATTAGGTTAAATTAGCTTACTAACATACTTAATGAAATTATAAAAACTAAGAAAATGGTAGATGATTGGAGGAGAAGTATTATAGTACCTGTCTATAAGAATAAAGGTAATGTACAAAACTTTTCTAATTATCGGAGAATTATATTTATCATTCACTCTATGAAATTATGAGAAACAGCAACTGAACAAAGATGAAGAAAAATAACAATTATTGTAGATAACCAATTTGGATTTATGCAAATGATCTTTGTTGATCTAGAGAAAGCTTATAACAGGGTGCCAAGAAAGGTGATTTGATGGGCTTTAAGAAGGAAGGGTGTACATAATGGTAGATTTAAATAATTGAGGACATGTATGCTGGGCAGAGAAGTGTTGGGAATTGTTGCAGTACAACAAGTATTTCTGCAATCACAGTTGGCTTATATCAAGGATCAATACTAAACCCGTATCTTTTTATATAATTATGGATGAAATCAATGCTAATATTTATGATGTATGTTATTTGTGGTTGATATAGTATTGATTGATAAAAAGAAACTAGATTAAGTACTAAATTGGTTTTATGAAGAAAAATTGTGGATAAAGACTTAAAATTAGTAGAACAAAGACATAGTATATTAAATGTAAATTTAACAAGAATGAAGTGTAGGCATAATATCAATTAAGATTGATGAACAAGAGATACCAAAAAGAAGCCAATCTCATTATTTATGATCTATTATACAAAATAATAGAGGGATAAATGAAGATATATGTAATGAAGTTCAAATTGGATAAAGTGGAGAAGTGCATCCGAAATATTTTGGGATAGGCATATACCTTGGAGGCTTAAAAGAAAATTTTTATACAACAATATTAAGGCATGTCTCACACTACTGGGAAATAAAGAAAGTATATAAAATCAAATTGAGTGTGGCTGAAATGAGAATGTTAAGATATATGCCCGGTAAAACTAGGATTAGGAAATGCATATATTAGAGGAGCTGTAAGAGTCGCACAAATTAAGTACCGAGTGATGGAAAATCAATTGAGATGGTATGAACATGTACAATGAAGCTATGAGGACTCCTACAAGGAAAGAAATTTCAGTATGTGTTGAAGGTTGTAAGAAAAGAAGATCTAAATTGACGTGGAGATTATGAGGAAGGATATGGAGAAACTTAGAATAACTTCAGAGGTGGCCCTCAATAGAAATACTAGGTGAATGAAGATCTATAAAGCCGACCTTGAATAGTTAGAAAAAGACTAGATGATTATGATTGTGATTGTGATCTCTTATGCATTCCCTCTTTTCCTCTATTAGTAACGTCCGAGATTACTGATCAAACAACAGCTATGCAATTTGAATGATATATAATATTCATACTACTTGATTTCTACATCCAACACTGAAGTTTTATGGGCAATATCCAAGTAGTTATATATGAAGAACAAGTGCATTGACTGTAAAAATCTTTCTTCGTGTTTATTATATCTTTTCTTAAGCAGTGTTATAACCTTTTATATCCTCAAACATTTTCTTGCTATCATCTACCAAAAACAATGATAATAACTATGCTTCCTGAGAGTAAGACCTTTGTTTTGCCAAATTATTGCCGCTTGTTGTTTTTTGTTGTTTTTTAATATTTCACGGTGCCAGTGGTTTACTTCTTCATGCTACTCAAAATCTAAGGATGTAGTATGCTTTAAGATATCAGGTTACTCTTTCTATATTGCTTTTTCTGATGTCCTTTGTAAGGTCTAGATGCCCTGAACTGCATTATTTTTACTTCTGTGAAAGGAACTTGGACCAAGTCATGGTGATGGTGGGAAGTTGCACCCACAGTCTGTGGTTTCCTTGTTCGAGTCTCAGTGGAGCACACTGCAAATGGTTGTGTTAAGAGAGATACTGATGTCCTCTGTTCGTGCTGGAGATCCTCTTGCTGCATGGAGTGCAGCAGCTCGTTTACTTAGGTCTTTTTACCCGCTGATCACTCCTGCTGGTCAGAGTGGCCTTGCAAGCTCACTTGCGAAGTCTGCAGAGAGGCTTCCACCAGGGACACGCTGTGCTGATCCTGCCCTTCCTTTCATCAGGCATCTACAGGCTCTTCTTATTATTGATAAATTATACATTCCTTTTCTTTTCTCTTCTAAACAGTTCTATTCCATGCAAGTATTTTATTTCATCTTTGCGAAACCAATCTTGGTTTCATTTTTCTTTTATCTTTTTTTTTCTCGATTGAAAGGGAGCTAGTCCACCGAAATGGTTTCATCTTTTTGTTATCAGCCTCAAAGTTTTGCACTTAGGCTGTATTTGGTTGTGGGATAAACGTGAATAAATAGGGGACAACTGGGTAGTCCATCAAATACATTACCTTTTTGAGGTTATTCCAGTCTTCATGAGATAGCCCACTTTTTTCTAGAATAAGTCAACCTCCTCCCCGCAAATTGATGTATCCAGTGATTTGTCCAACGAATTATTAATCTCTTTCCTACTTTTTTACTTTTTTCATTATTTTTTCATCCCTATCATTTCCATTACCACTGCTGTCGCAACCAAACAAGGTTATCCCTTAACCACAGGATAAGTACCTTTTTGGAGGAATAACAGAGAATAGTGATGCCTATCCCTCAATTCCCTATTCTGTGACCAATGCAACCTTAAGGAACATGCATTGCTAGAAATCCTTGGAGCAAGTCTGACCAATCTTTGACCTTACTGTTTCCTTTACCGTTGTCTGGGTATAACTACAAAGATCCTGTGCAAGTTTTACTATAGAAATCATTCCTGGTAATTTGTTTCCGAATTCATCCAAACAAAATTTTTGAAAAACTTGTCTAGCATAGTTTGCTCTTAACTAATTTTTATCCAGAATATGTTGACATCAGATTTTGTACTTTTTGCTCTTCTTCAAACTGCTCTATAAATAAGACTATTTATTTTCTCTTCTGTTTGACATGCTTTGGAGAATTTAATCTGATATCTAATGCCTGAAGTTTGTCTTTCTATATAGAGGGGCTTAGTGAATGCTAACACATATATCATGAAATTCATTATGGATAGGGAACATTTGTTCTTGATAAGTAACATTCAGTTTATGTTCTCTCATGGTTATAGTTAATGTCTGATCTTTTTACTAGGTTTAATCATTTTTCTAGTTCGTGCAGATAGTAATCAAACTAGTGAAGGTGGTCACTAGCTGTCAGCATTCTTAGTTGATGTGGATATTCAGTATTTCAATTGATTCTTCTGTCTTTTGAGCTGCAATAGTGCTGATTTCATACCGTGCTAGATTATGTGTTGAAAAGTTCTCCAATCAGTGTGATGTGATTTGGAAATATAAAACTAGCTCATAAAAGATTTAATTTGAGGAGATTGTAGCAAGTTTACTTCAAGATATTCAAACAAACTAAACTGTGCTTCTTCTTTTTATTCCTTTCAGATTGCATTCCTTTTCACTCCATCCTTCACAAACAGATATAATAAAGCGCAATCCACTGAAGAAGGAATGGTGGACTGGTTCGGCTCCTTCAGGACCTTTTATATACACACCTTTCAGCAAGGGTGGTACAACCAATACCAATAAACAGGAGATGACTTGGATTGTGGGGGAGCCAGTTCAGGTTTTAGTGGAATTGGCAAATCCGTGTAGCTTTGACCTAATGGTTGAAAGTATCTATCTCTCTGTTCATTCTGGAAACTTTGATGCTTTTCCTGTAAGTGTGAGTCTTCCACCTAACACTGCTAAGGTGATCTTGTTGTCTGGAATCCCAACAAAAGTTGGACCAGTTTCCATTCCTGGATGCATTGTTCATTGTTTTGGTGTCATTACAGAACACCTGTTCAAGGATGTTGATAACTTGCTTCTTGGAGCAGCACAGGGTCTCGTTCTTTCTGACCCTTTCAGATGCTGTGGCTCTGGCAAGTTAAAAAATGTGTCCATTCCAAGCATTTCTGTGGTGCCCCCTCTTCCTCTGCTAGTCTCTCATGCGGTGGGAGGTGATGGTGCTACAGTGCTGTATGAAGGTGAAATTCGTGATATTTGGATAAGTCTCACCAATGCTGGAACTGTGCCAGTTGAACAAGCGCATATTGCACTATCAGGAAAAAATCAAGATTCTGTTATTTCCATTGCACATGATACTTTGCTGTCAGCCCTTCCTCTGAAACCAGGTGGAGAAGTCACACTTCCAGTGACTTTAAAAGCATGGCAGCTTAGCATGGTAGATTCGGAAATTGATTCTAGCAAGAGCAGTGGAAGTACACGGAGGATATCTAAAGAAGGAAGCAGCCCTGTCTTGGTTGTTCACTATGCTGGTAGATATCTATAGATTTTTGAGTATCTCATAATTCTTTTCTTACATTTGATCTTCTAAAATCTGATCTTCACTTCTTGTAGTGGCCTTACTCTGCCTGAATAATTATTTTTAATATTTGCAGGTTAGCAAATACAGAACAGAACATGCATTTCTTGCAATTTGTTTTTCGTTTTCTTTTTAAGTTGACTTGTTATTTATGTTTCCCTCATAATAATAATAATAACTATAGTAATAGTAATGGTAGTAACCGGGCCTTTCTAATGGATTTGGAGCACTTATTTCTTTTTATAAGTGAACATATAGTTGTTTTACTGCTAGGCCTTAAACATGTGTTAATTATAGATGAGACAGCAGCACATATTATTTCTTAAAAACACAATAGAATGTGATGGCGCGCGCACAGAGAGAGAGAGAGAGAGAGAGAGATACATACATACATACATACATACATACATATATACACACACACACACACACACCTATACATATATACATACATATATGCTCTAAAGCGACCTTCTATATATGTATATACATATATACATACATACATATATACTCTAAAGCGACCTTCTATTATACATTTCCTAAAGGAGTAGGATATATATTTGATACGAATCAAAGCAGGACCAAAAATGTAGTGGACTTGATTCTCCGTCATTTGCTCGACCATGCTCTGGCATCAGTTGCAATTCTAGTTGGACACTTGTAATTATTCAATTTTTTGAAATAGTGGGGAGAAGAAAGAGCAAGAGAAATGGGAAGTTGAGATCAAGCAGATTACCTAAATACCAGAACCATCAAGCACCAATTGAATTGCTGAAGCTGAGTATGTGACACTAAGTTCCAACTTTTTTCATAGGCATCCTCTGTCATTCTTTAACTAACACAATTTGTGCTTTAGGTACTTCTTGCTGCAAATTGTTTAGAGAGGAAAAAAGAGGTGGTCAACCTTTAGATTTAATGGAGGTGGAGTTAAATAATTTTATGGAATGAGAGGAACATGAAGGTGGAGAAGATATATAGGAGATAATGTGAAATAATCATCATAATTTAATTGGTTTAAGTGATATTCTTTAACAACTGTGGGAAACCTAAATCCTACTAAACTCATTTTATTTAAAAATTAATAAAAATCCTATAGATTGTGTGCTCATATTTGTTTCAAATCAGAAGTTTCTCAGCCTGTATGTCAGCTAGAACAAAGTTTTGTGGTGAATTTCAGTTGGCCAGAGATTAGTTTGATACATCTTTTGGTCAATTCCGTCACTATCTTGTGTCATTTTATTGTTGACATTTGCTAACTCTAGTTTATATGCTGCCAGGACCTTGGACACATTCTGATCAATCCAATAACACTGAAAACTCTGTGCCCCCAGGAAGACGCTTGGTTGTTCCACTTAATGTTTGTGTTTTACAAGGCTTGCGCTTTGTGAAGGCTCGATTGCTCTCGATGGAAATTCCTGCACGCATTACGGAAGCCCTTCCTAAACCACTTTATGGTGACAAGAATCCAGCTGATGTTGTGAGTAGGGATGATAGTATGGTGAAGATTGATCCATATAGAGGAAGCTGGGAGCTGCGTCTGCTTGAACTTGAGTTGTCAAATCCAACTGATGTTGTATTTGAGGTTAATGTCTCTGTTCAGCTGGATAATCGCAAAAATGAGCATGGCATGCCAATTCTTAACCATGAAAATGCTGACTTTGGATATCCTAAAACTAGAATAGATCGTGACTACTCTGCAAGGGTACTAATACCTCTGGAGCACTTCAAGCTGCCTATTCTTGATGGTTCTTTCTTTGCAAAGGATTCTCGAGCAAGTGATGCCTTTTGCAGTAAAGTTTCAAATATGGCTGAAAGGAGTGCCAAAGCTGAGTTGAATGCTTCTATCAACAACTTAATCTCAAAAATTAAAGTAAGATGGCACTCTGGACGCAATAGTTCGGGTGAGTTGAATATTAAAGATGCTACTCAACCAGCTTTGCAAGCATCAGTAATGGACATATTGCTGCCCGACCCTCTAACCTTTGGGTTTAGGCTGGCAAAGAATGGAGCAACAGCCCGAATCAATGGTTTCCCAGAAGAATCAATTATTTCAGGTGATCCTCCCAGTCAGTGTGTTAATGGGAGTGTCGTAAAATGCAAAGGTTCTATCTCAGCTCATGAGATGACTCATATGGAAGTTCTTGTTCGAAACAACACCAAGGAAATGATTCAAATGAGCCTTTGTGTTGCATGCAGAGATGTAGCAGGGGAGAATTGTACTGAAGGGAATAACGCAACTGTGCTATGGGCTGGTAAGTTTCAAACTTTGTTGATCAATTTTGAGTTATTATGTCATTTGGATTTTGTATCATTGGTCTATTTCTTTATTCCCATCTATTTTTAGCTAAATACATGTACCCACCCTATGTGGTAACGGTTTCTGCTGTTAAACCAATGTAACCCTGCCTAGTAGGGTATACCAACTTGCAGAAATTTTTATCGGGATCTGCATTGATTCTGCAACTCCTTGTGGTATCCATGTCATCTATAGTTGAGGATCTGTTTACTTGCTCATTCAGTTTGTCATAATGTTTTGTTTCCTTGCTAGTTTCGGCTAATGGTTTATCCCAGGTTACCAGGCAAGTGGAATCTGTTTTACAATTTAGGTGTTTTTCCTCCATAGGTGTACTTAATGACATCCGTTTGGAGGTTCCACCACTAGAAGAGGTGGAGCATGCCTTCTCTCTTTATTTTCTTGTGCCCGGGGAATACACACTGCAAGCAGCTTCTGTCATAAATGATGCAACTGATGTCCTCCGTGCCCGAGCAAGAACAGACTCACCTGATGAACCAATTTTTTGTCGTGGCTCCCCTTTCCATGTGCACGTAGTTGGGACTGCCTAGGGCATATCAGTTTTAGTACCTAATGCTACGGAAGATGGATCTCTCTCTCTCTCTCTCTCTGGTAAGAGGGTAAGAGAGGGAAGATCTGGTTTGATGTAGTTCTAAAGTAGATGCTACCGAAAGTGCTGTCAGATCTATTTTAATCCAATTTGTTTTGTTTGTTCTGCGGTTGGGGGGTTTTATTTTTATTTTTTATTTGGTCTGTGTGTTTGTTGGCGGGGGGAGGGGTGTTGGTGTGATATTTTTCTTCTGTATATTACGGTGTCACCATAGAATGAACACAGTTGTCATCAAATGTTATCCTGGTTTGTTCTTGCCGATGGCATTGTGATAACAGAAAGTCATTACCTTGCAATTTTAAAGTTTTTTTTTTTTTTTTTTTTTTTTGCACGGGATTCAGTTAAACTCTCAAAAATAGAGAGCTTGCGCATTGTTTAATGCACTTCTGGAAATTGTCATAATGTCATGCAAAATGTTAGGTTGTGGTTTTTTGATTAGTTAACTTTGCTTGCTTATGGTGGATCAGGCAGCCTGGTTCAATTTTGAGCTTGTCTCATTTATGAGGTTTTTTGTTCGCCTGCAACATTTTTCCGTAGATGGAAAGCTAGATCCGCAGCCTAGCCTTTCCATTAAAGCTCTGGTTTTCATCATGAGGACTCTCAGCCAGCGGCCGACACGCAGCGGTGGGATATATTTTCAGCTTTTGGTAAATAGTAAGCTACAACATGATGCTCCTTGGTACATGCAGGTTGAAGCGAAAGCCTCGGCAAGGGCCTGGAAGCGCTCCAGTAGATGCTCGTCCGTATCAGCCAAAACTGACCTAAAGCCGAGCTAATCTACGTCAACGTGGACACAAACTTCAAAATGTAGGGGCAGCGTCCCCGTCAATGGCAAGCAATTTCTGTCAAAAGAGAGGTAGCACCGCTCCACTGCAATAAAATCTTCGCATGAACAACCAAGAGACTGTTTATTTAGTTGTAATTGGCAAGCTATAGCTGCAATTGATTTTAGTTAAACTGCAGACATCGAAAACAAGCCTTTTGAATGAGTCCCCTCACCGCCCTGGCCGTTCCCCCTTTCCTTTTCCACAATATTCTTGTAATTGTAATAATAATAATACATTAATATGATTATAACAATATCAAATTATTCTAATTTATCCAAATCCAATGATATTTTAATAACACTATTATCTTTTCATTATAATTATAAAAATAATACCATAAATATTATACGGTATTAGAAAATATGAACATCAGGAGTGTTTCTAGCAACTTTATCTTTTCTACGCAAACAACCAAACAATCTTAACCAAAAAAGATCTCCTTTTGCAGCTGCAACTCTAATTTCGGGCAAATAGAGAGTCTTTAAGAATGGTTAATTGGGGAAGGAGTCGATTAGCTCGCCATCTGTTCACCGTACATAATAAACTTGTTCATAAGCAACCATCCGTTTGATGAAACGACATGCACTTACCATGACATATAAAATAAATATTTGCAGGTTAGGCCGTATTAGTAATGTCCTGTTTGACATGATCGGAGGGGATAGGTGATATTCGTCAATAATGGGGGTTGGGTCATTCGTCAATTGCTCACAAAGACGAATAAAGCGGTGAATGCAATGATGCGTCATGACAACTATCATGCATCATTAATCAACATGATACTAATTATCATTACTATCATCACTATTACTATTATTATTATTAATTCACCCACTTTTAGCGGCACTCAACCTGTTAGTGACACGTGGACCTGCAAGTGCGCATCCCTGCTACGAGTAGAGCCCAAACCAGCCTTATTAAGAGGTATGCAGCTGGATGGCAGCCCAGGGTCGTAGGCGCTCAGAAGGCTTTATTAAGAGGGCCCAGCCCCGTTCAGAGGTGCCCTTCTCTCGGTTCACTTTTTCAGACTGCCCGAGCTCGTATCAGCCACAGCTCTACGGCGTCGAAGAAGGGGAGCCTAAAACTGTGCCGTCCAAAGCCCCTAACAGGGAACACAGCTAGCCCTCGGGCCCACCCTCGCAGCAACAGTCTTGTCCAATTCTTTCCGAGAAACCCAGCAGGGAAAAAGGATGGCTCTGTGCCGAGAGGAGGCAAGCTTTTAAAGCATGATTCAGACCATGTACGTAGAACGTTGGACATCAGGACATGCGATCATAGCGAGGCATATGTGATCGAAGAGCTATTCGCTTCCACCAACCATCACTCCTCTTTTTTTTTTTGAGAAAAACGACCATCCCTGTTCTCTCATTCCTTTGCTTCTCTGACCGTCCCCAGATGACGACCGAGGAGTACATCACTGTAAGGCTGTGTTGATGGTGGCAGAGAACAGTGCGAGGAGCGCGTGTCGAGCCCAGAGAGAGGAATCTGTCCTTTTAATTTTGTGGTATTTAGTGTCATCACATACTACGTCACAGGTTTTATGCTCTCTCTCTCTCTCCTTCCTTTTAGCCCCCTCGATGTTGGAGCCATTGAAGCATCAATTTCACCTACTACAAGCCCATTTCAAAAATGGAGCAATTAAGCCCCGGATGCATGAGAGACGGTAATTGTATGTTCCGAACAAAAGTCCAGTATGCAAGACACGTCATGCATCGTTGGCTTTTATCCAAATGGTCTTATGAAAACAGCCGGTGAATGAGACCCATCGATAGGTGTCATTTCATGTAAACCAAAGTCGCATACACAGCTTTGGACGGTTTTGTAGTCAAAGATTGGTACACATAGATCCTGTGAGCGACCAGGAACGGCTCTCTGCCGATGCATGATAAGCGGGAAGGAATAGATGGCGGTGGGGAGCATTACAAACTAAAAGCCTGTCGGATATTTTAATAGTCTTGGACTGAAAATTTTATAACAATCAATTTTATTGGTCCATCTAACTTGCATTTCGTAAGAGCCTATTCAAATCTAGATGAAATTCTAGTTTGTAGGCCACAAGAAGCAAAAAAAACAAATGGAAGGTTTTTTTTTTCTATAAAATTTGGGTTGGGTAGTGTTTGGTTGATACAAGGCCACGCTTAAATAAACGCGCACAATCGATGAATCCTATAAAATTTTTAGGCTAATTTTATAGAAATATCCAAATAGGCTATAATTTTTTTAAAAAAATTATAGGGTACGTAGTGGGTATAATATAGGTTCCAATTGTTGATCAGAACTTGAACTGTCAGCTAGAAAGTTACTATTTGATTTCAATGCCGGTATCCAATTTTACGAATCTCTTCTTCCTTGGTGCCTCAATTTAAAGAAATTTTACATATTCACTTAGCATTTTAATCACAATCCTATCATATTGCACTTAATCACCAAGCTTCGAGGCGTACAAGTTTGATCAATTCGTCTGAGAATATCAATGCTTCAATTTGAAACATGATCATATGCATAAGCCTTCATGGAAACCGATCTTTTCTTTATGTATTAAGTTCTACAATTTGTCATTTTTAGATATCTTAGAAAAATAATCTTTCTTAACATCTCAAGAAAAAAAAAAGGCAATACCATTTTTCAAGCACTTCATACAAAATATCTCAGCGTTTAATTGCCCTGCAGTCGGAGCGCCTCTCGAACGTTTTAATTTAATCCAAGAAAGTCCGAAATGGCCTGAAAAGTTGAAGAGTAAAAAGAACCGAAGAAAATTTTCCCAACAACCCACCCCCTTGGAAAAAAAGTATGGCTTTAAGTGCCGACCAAGTCTCCCCAAAGCCAAACCATCTCTCACACACCCAACAAAGACAAGATTTGGGTATATTACCTTATTGAAAAAGAGGTGAAAAGTAGAGCCCTCATGGACTTCCAGTTGATAGATGATGATGATTCTCCACAGTGGGATCAGCTCACCCTTCCCATATCAGTCCTCATCTTCCATCCTACCAAACTTTAAATAAGGTTTCTTTAATTATGACAACTTTATTATGCCAAGCAAGACCTCTTCGGTTTGGTTGCGTTTTGGCCTGTGGTTGAGCTCGTGGGAGATAAAAGCTTTGGTTCCCAAGGAAAGTCCTCCACCCTTTTCGTCCCCTGCCCTGAATAGAATACGTGGCAGGTGGAGATTGGTTGGTATTTACTTTTCTGTGGGCCCGGGATAAGTGCTCGGCAAATGCCCCACGAAAGCTCTGAAGTCCGAGATGCCGGGCCCCGGAGATTCCTAATAATCGCGAACTTTCCAAGTCGACACGTTTCGACGGGTTGTGAGCCCGGAGGGACGTGACCGTATGGGGAATACGGGAAAAAGACTTTGGGCTAAACGGGAAATAGCGAAGCCAGGGCAGGGGCCAGATGGTTAAGTGGATTCCATGGTTGGAAGCTTTCGACCATCCATTTTTAGAAGGCGTTCGTAGCTACTGCCGGAGTTTGATATTTTTCAGGCTGCATCGATATTTTAAAAAATGAATAGAGCTGCTGGCTAAATTTCTATATTTACTATTTATTATTTTGAACAGACTTTCTCAATTATACCTATTTTTTTATTACTGTGGAGTATTTTATTTTTTGATTCAGTTGATCATATTCAAACGAAACTAGTATAAACAATTAGTACAAAAAAAAAAATAGTGCATATATTTTGGAATACTAGTGCATAGGTACCTATTTTTTCTACCACTGTAGGAAATTTTACCTTTTAATTTAGTTGGCCATATTCAAGCAGGTTGCTCGGAGTCCGGTTTTTTGGTAGGAAAATCTTTTGCACCTGTCACGGCGACCCTCGACGGGCCAAAATCGAACGAAATCCATCATGCACGAAAATCTATAAATTTTTACAATTTGGATTTACGATCCATTTTAGCCGTGGTTCCCAGCTTTATATATATATATATATATATATATATATATATATATATATATATATATATATATATATATATATATATATATATATATATAGTTAGAGTGGTTCCCAGATTTTGGGAGTTCACACCATGCCATGAACGTTGTTATGAAAAATATTTACATAATATTAGATGGCTTTTGGTGCATCGAATTGCTAAACAATTATATCCACCGTTTCCTGGCTGCAGAAAGATAATGATCTTTAATGCGTTTCTAATATTGTGACGAACGCTATACAACCAGGTCTCTTAAAAGCTGAGCCTTAAAAATTGGCAGCACCATTCACTTTTATTTTTCTTTTCGGCACCGATAAAGACTACGAGGTCAAGGTGGGAAGTAAGTTTGCATGATTCAAATTAAATTTACATTTTGAGTCTGGTCAAGGCTGCAACGCAAGGCTGATACTCCATTAGTATAGGAGCAAACTAGATTTAAGATGCATTTAGTTGATCCATTAGACTTTTCGTGTTGAATTATATCAAGAAAACCTAAACTTAAACTAAAAAAATCATGTCAAGAAAATACAAACTTAATCGGCAAAATACATTCTTGATGCGCATATGGAAAAAAATATTTTGTAAAAAACAACTAAACGACATTGATATTTTCTTGTTTTCTTTTTCTTGGCTATATTGGCCAGAATATATATACATCATTGACAAGCAATCATGTATAATGTTGATTGATGACCACGTATCGATGATTATCAACAACATTGTTAATAGTTGCCTAAGTGAAAATAACTTTTAAAAGAACTTTATTTTCTTAAATCCAAGGATGGTATGAAAAATAGATTTGTTCGAAAAAAAAAGGTTCAGATCAAATTACTCCATGACTTATATTTTACTTTATATTTGAAAAAATATATTATTTTTTATTGCGCCCGACCCAAACTATTTTAGTTCGGATTTGATTGGATTATAATTCTAAATAACAAGTAGATATTCAATCACATCCATAATTATCCTGTGAAATGGTATGCGCAAAAAAAAAAAAAAATCTCCCTGCCATAACGTGCACAAAATATCAAATTTTATTATCTGCATTGGTGTAAGCTAATGCGGTAATGTTGACTCATTGACAATTATAGCTAAGCATCATGATTATCAAAAAAAATATGGACGTTAAAATATATTGATAGAAAATGGATACCTCCACTTATCCTGGTAATGTTTGTTGGATGGGATTTTTGTACCATCAAAGCAGGGGCAAATACTAAGCATGGAAAGGTATGGCCATTTTTGTTATTCTTTTGAACCATGGGAATTGTTTTAGTAGTGACCAAAGTGTTCCACAGCTCAATAGTAAATTGTACCAGTGACCTTGGTTCATGTCCCACCCTGCTTGATTTTTGACTGTGCTGCTATCCTAATTCTTAAAGGGAAATCGTTCAATATAGTAAGCATCCATCGTAACTATATATATATATATATATATATATATTATTAAATATTGGCATATATTATTTAATCTGGTCATTAGTCATACAAGAGTATTTCATGCTCTAACACAACAAATCTAGAATACTCTATGATGGGAGGCAAAATGGATCGTCCTATTCAGACACGGAGTCATCCAATTCCAGCCAAATAAACTTTAGAGCTAAGCAGGCCGAAGAGGCTCTCTCGACTGCAAACCTCGGCCTCGCCAGGAACCAGGCTGACCTCGGCCCCACCTAGAGCCGACCTCAACCCACCAACCGATCTCAGGCTGCCAAAGGCCGAGACGACCTCCACCAGAGGCTAGAGCCGACCTTGCCAAGCACATGTCACGGCCTCCAAGCCTGCCCGACCTCACCCTCAGCCGTACTTAGCTACGTCACAACGCGTCAATCAAGGACTATACCCTACCATGCCCGTTAAGGCTCATACGTTGCCACACCTGTCAAGGATCACACCCCGCCGCACCCGCCGATATGCTATCTTCAACTATTGGCCCGTTGATCACATCTCAGCCCTAGATTTCATATCACAACCATCACCCTCACTCTATAAAAAGGGGGTAGGGAAGGCTCTTGGATAAGTTTTTATAGCCATTATTAAGCTTCTACATGCTACTACAAGCTATTTTGAGCTACAAGAGGCCATGTAAGGCACTCAAAAAGCTCTCCACTTCACAAAAAAGGCCCGTCTAATTTCGCCATCAGAGGGTGTTTGCCGGAATCCCCGGCTAAGGCTTTGTGCAGATACCCTGGAGCACAGAAAGGTGGCCATCTTTCTCCCTTCCAGCTGGCGTCTTTGCGAAGGTACCTCGAACCATCGGAGGCAGCTTTCTTTCTCCATCCCCGGCCGACATCTCCTCAGCTCCCTTCGAGCGTGGTTGCCCTCGGGCCAAATTTCAACTACAACACTCTACACACTAATTTAATGAAAGAGTGTTCATATAGCTGGACTTTGGTGCTGAATTATTCTTTGTAGGTAAACTTTTTGCACTCCTGGTATGATCGGAAAAGGAAACAATTTCTGTACATGTACGTTATTCTCTCTTTCCATGCACCATAAGCTGCTCGAGTCTCCTTCCCTTTCTTAATTTATCCTTAATTACGTGCATTTCATGTGTCTACTTCTAAGTATATACCGTGCTTGCTTTGCTGTTTTTTTTACCATACTTCTCATGGCGGCATCAGCTACCAAGTTTCTAAAAACATATGGATTCATCTCAAAGATTTATTTGAAGATTGTATCAAAAAAATATTTCTTTCTATTTGATGATACTAATGAAAAATCTATACAAGATTCTTGTCTGCAAGTTGGCATGCATGGTGCTCCAAGTCCACGTCCGACGCATGGCATCCATGGAAGACACCAGCATGCGGGTTCTATTCATGGCCACACTCGCACATCCCCGGTTGGGAAGCGGAAGGCACGTAAGAGATAGGCTACATTAACATCCGGCATCATGCGCATGTCACGATATATGTTATCCTCCATGAGGGCGAAGGGCTGCAAGGCCGTACGAGAGGATCGCCGCCTTCAGATAATTCACCTTCCATCCCTCCGAGGGAACGTTTATTCCTTTGCCATTAAAATAATATATGTATATATATGTCAAAAGCGATCTGAGAGCATAGGATAGGAGTCTAGCCGGGGGACCACTCTCCCCCTACCTACGTAAAAGTGGGCCCCGCCTCTCAGGACCACACCCTACTCTAGCGACGGGCAGACCACGGGTCCACGCGGCGCGCAACAGGCAAGCCGCGTTGGAGCCGGCGGCGCAAGCTGTACTCGACGTGTCGTTCTGTCATTCGTTCATTCCTGCAGGCGCGCTCCATGCTGCGGTCCCCCCCCCCCCCCCCCCCCCCTTCCCCGAGTGGTCCTCGCCGCCTCCGGCAGCCGCGTGTCCTTCCCGTCGCTGTCCTCCTCGCCCTCCGATAATTTCATTAGCATTATAAAAGCGCGAAATTATTGTCCTCTCTCTTCCTCCTTCCCTCACCGGCCGGTAAACGGCGCAGCTTTAACTCACCTCTCTCTCGCAAGTGTGTAACCTCACAAAGACTCCGACGGCGGGCGGGTTTTGGGTTTTTACCCCCGCTGCCGGTTTCCCCATCCCGCGAGTCTCCTTCCTCAATTATGCTAATGATATTTTTCTCCCTGTATTAAAGCTCGAGCGGAATTAGATCTTTGGCCCCTCGTGCTTTGCTTTCAAAGCTACGACGTCCCTCTCGCTCTCTCTTTCCTGGTTTCTTTCTAGCCCTCGCTATTGGATGGGTCGGGACACCTGGGGATGAGGTTTGGGCTTAGGTGAGGAGGGGATATTATTATGCCGTTCCACAACCACCTGTCGCACGAGATGGTGCTGCCACCGTACGCGGAGCAGCAGCTGGGGGAGAGTCCGGCGGTGCTCAGAACCATGGCGCCGGGCTCCGACGAGGCCGTCGGGAAGGTGGCCGGCGGAGGAGGGGGAGGACCTTCGTGGCTCAGCAACGCCGTCCTCCGGCAGCAGGGACAGCACTACGGCGCCGACGGGAGCTTCCTTCACCTTCAGACCGCCTCCGACTCGTCCGCCTCCCCGGCGGCCGTCGCTCAGTGGCTCCAGCGGCCGCAGATGCGCGGCACCGACGAGGAAAACACTGTGTCCGGCGAGTCCATGATCGCGGCGGCGATGTCACACGGTGGTAGAGGAGGAGGAGGGGGAGGAAGGTCGAGTGGCCACGGCGGCGGAGCGGCGGAGGAGGAGGTGGCGGCGCTGGGGGAGGGGACGTGGCAGAACGCGAGGTACAAGGCGGAGATACTGGCGCATCCGCTGTACGAGCAGCTGCTAGCGGCGCACGTGGCGTGCCTGAGGATCGCGACGCCGGTGGACCAGCTGCCCCGGATCGACGCGCAGCTCGCCCAGTCCCAGCACGTCGTCGCCAAGTACTCCGTGCTCGGCGCTGCCGCCAACCCCGACGACAAGGAGCTGAGCCAGTTCATGGTTTGTTACAAATCCTCTCTCCCCCTCCCCTCTCGAATTATCTTCCCTTCACCTCTCTTCCTTCTACTGTAATTTAATATTCGAAATTATTCCTTCCGTCTATTCCTTTAATTTCTTGCTAATTAGTTTTGTATGCGATGATAAAATATATTAATTGCATATTATTTTAGAGAAGAAAAAAACCAAGCTTATGAGTCTTTACGTAGTAGTTTTCGTTCTGGATTTGGGGATTGGGTACTTGAGTACGGAAGAGAAGTCAGAGTGGAAATTAGTTTGGAGTGGCACGACCAGTTTCAGCGCGGCTATAAGTTTGAGAGCAATCTGACAAGTATGATGAACGTTAGGAATAGAGGACCTGGAAGTAAGAAGTTACTTCAAGTTAGTCCGTTTTGTTTCCTGGGATCACGACTTAGGTCCAAGGATCCCAAACTTCTACGATTCTTCTGGAGGGGTACGTGAAGCTAAATGTTACATGGAGGATGAATCCAACTCCAGCAACAAAACTAGCTCATAACTTTTTCCTTGTTTCGTTTTCTTGCTATAAGTAATGATGTACAAGAACGTATCAGTAGCTTTTCCAGCAAACTCCAAACTGAGTAGTGATTATTAGCTGCTAGGCGACACCACTAGCCAGTTTCAGCAGATGTAGTTCGAGGGGATTTAACCTCATGTTTAATGTGATTGGGCTAGAAGTTGGTATTTTTCTTCATGCTCAAAAAAAAAAAAAAAAGAGTTCGAGTAAGGTTGTTTTGGTTTCACCGTCAGTGATAAATGTATGTGGCTTGTTTAAAAGTTCCTCCAAAGAAGTGACAAAAAAAAAGTGAGGAAACAATCCTTTTCTAATTGGTCATGTTTGGTGACTAGTAATGAAGAGGAGTATCAGTTAAGAGTTGCTTGAAGCTGAAATTTCAAAGATTTCAATTACATAGGAGTGCAGCTCTACTAAATGCCCATGACTGCTCACTGCAACTTCACCTAAAATCATTTTGGCCTTAGGTTAATAGGTTGCAGCTTTTGAGCTTTTCCTTTAGAGTAATGCTTCCAGGCCAAAAATCTGGTACCAAGAAAGGGTCGTTCATAACTGGTGCGCCATGTATCCCGAATGGATTGGTGCATTCACCAGGGTGGCGCAAGTGATGGGTGGGTCCTGGTGAAAAAGTGCCAACCCTTTATAATAAGTGGCCCTGAAGCTATTTCTTAGTACTAGGGTTGTTCCCAAAGTATTTTTGTTTCCTTTTAGCACTAGCTCAGTATAATTCTGCAGTCCAAAACAAGTACTGGAATAGGGTTGTAGTAACTAGGCTTTCAGGGTACACAACTACATGCAATCAAGGACACCTTATGCCAGGGAAGTTATTTAAAGTCTTAAATAAACAGTTAAGATTTATTGAGATTCTGGATGAGTGTCATTTTTCTGGTAGAAGTTTAGGTGACTGTAATGCATGTCAAATTATTATGAATGACTAGTTGATGGCTTGCACAGTTCATCTGGTGTTACAAGCAAGATCATGGATCGACATCTAAGCAACTTTCTTGCGGTTGATGATTGCTGTTGTAGGTTTCCTGGAATTTCTAAAGTTCATGGCAAGACTTCACTTTCAGCTACCTAGAGAAAGGGATCCCCGGCACCTTATAAGCTCCGTGTCCCTAGACAGTGGCACTTTCATCTAAGTTCAAACAATGTCTTTAAATTAAAAAAAGAGCTTTAATCTTGTTATCCAAATTTGACTTTGACATATGGGCTAAATATGTTATTCAATGGGTTAAATTTCCTCTATCTATGGTTTTGATAGAGGTCATTATTAATAACACTTATTTGATCTGAGTACCACTTTACTCGATAAGACACACTTAAAGCATACGCGAAGCTGAAATGACATCAGAATATATTGTATGTCATTATCATACGCACTAAATTTAAGTAAGATTGTTCAACAAGATCAATACAATCATAGACAGACGAAAGTTGAACATTACAATGAGCTTGCAAGAATTGAGAATTAAGAGATCTCCTTGCAAATTGAGGAATAGAAAGAAAAGAGGACTTTTAGAAATTGAATAAGTAGTTCTATATCCTGATCATTGGAGAACAAAAGGAGCCTAAATAAAGCAAAAAGGTCACAATTGTTTACTTTATAGAATCAAACATGAATAGAGTTTACATTCTTCTACAATTATCTCTAGATCTGGAAATATATGGTAGAGGAGCCATCACCGACAATTTTAAGAATTTAAAGTGCATCTTTGATTTATCCAAAAATTTTGTTGGGGAGAGTCATTCATCTAAGATAAACATTGAAGAAGCAACTTCCTAGAACCTGTATTCAAAGTTTGGGAATTTTAATATTCCCTAAAGAGGTTGGCTTAGATGCTTTCTCTCTTTTATAAGAAAATCTTCTCATAATGGCCTCATCTGGGGCTAAAGAATAATTCCGAGCATTTATTCTTTTGACAATGCTTCAACATGGCGCAAATAGAACCTTGAATCAGTAAAAATAGATCATTGACCCATAACTAGACAACTTGAATGTCATGTTTGTAGCTGGAGCAATCTATTCATAAATACATGCATGCATGCACGCATATGTACATTCAAGTATACATACATATATTGTGGGAAGAATCTTCAAATATTTTGTTAAACTTGGCCTCGTGTGATGAAGATCTCTTTCTATTCATAATGATTCTATCAGAGTGCTTTCTACTTCTAATAGGCCATGAACTAGATCAGAATCATTTTCGAGTAATCCATAAGAAGTGATCCAATTTTTTTCATCGTGTCCGGGTGAAGAATAGAGCTCTTGAGCGGCCAATCCGATAGAACAACTCAAAAGATAAAGAAGTATTGTTTGTTTTTCAATGAGGCCGAGAAAGGATATAACTCAGCGGTAGAGTGTCAACTTGACGTGGTAGAAGTCATCAGTTTGAGCTTGATTATTCCTAAACCTAATGTGAGTTTTTCTATTTTGACTTGCTCCCCTGCCATGATCGAACGAGAATGGATAAAAAGCTTGTGGGATTGACGTGATAGGGTAGGGATGGCCATATTTATGCGAGTTTGAGAGTATTTATAAAATGGCTTCATTGAGTCCCATATCGGTTATAAAACTAATTCCTATAATTGTAAAACCATATGAGATACAGAGGAATAGGCTATTCTCTACGACAGCTACAAAATTGGAATTCGATAGAATGTAGCATAGGAATATACAAACAAGAACCAAACCTAATGAAAAGGCAGAAAAAATGAGATTGGTAAGTAATACTACTCCCACACCTCCTACAATTGATAGGCTCTTCTTTCTTTGACCCTTTTCTTTGGCTGTTATGATCTGGTTGAGTGAGATAGAAGCTCAAATAAATTTCTTAGGGAGCAGTGGTTCTTTGTACAGATTTGGCCTAAAAGCGTAGTTTGGTAACATGCCAATTTGGGCACTATTAGTAGATAAAACGATTTCTTTCACTTCTACATCTTTATATAGTGATGCCTCTATCTGATCTAAAGCCATTTTTTTGTTCAAGTTAGGTGCAATTCTGAAGGATCTCTAAAATGGATTTAGTTCTGCAACGCACACGAGGACTGCTTCAAGAACAACTTGATTTAGTTATTGAGAAAATGTGCATGTATGATTAAATGAGTGTTAATTGTTGCTTGCTAACCAAAAAAACAAATAATTTTGCTATTTGAACTTATTTTAAACTTGACACGTGAGACTTGTCAATAGCCAAGTGTCTTATGCACGAATGTTCATATTTGAATTTCCATAGGTACTTGATTGTAAGGGAATTTCCTGCTTGTATTTCTTTGGTGCACCATAATACGGGGATATTCTCTAGGATTCCATAAAATGGTGAGGACTTTTTTATCTGTTGCCAGATTTCTGTGCGATCAAGTGAATTCACCATTTGTAGGAACCCATAACAGAGAGTCATAGGATTTTGACCATTAATGTAAGTAAGCAGAAAAAAATTTGGTCATTCACTACCAGACAGTTTTGGTAACCGATACTGTTTTGGGATTTCTGTTTTTACTTTTCCCTCCCATCTCTGGCTTTGGTGGTTCTCCATTTAAAATTCAATGAACATTTCCAACATTTTACTAGCTACAATGATGTGGGCAAGAAGTCAACCTTGGAAGAGATAATTCTTCGTATAAAAACAAAAGAAAATTTAAAGTCGTATCATATCCATGCTTAGCAATATGAGTTCAGGTCAACCAAAAGAAAATTTAAAGGCAGAGTCTTTGTTAACCTTAAAAGAAATAATTCCTAGTATAAAAAAAGCTAAAAAGATCCATAGATAGTAACAATGACATGTAAATCCCTGCTTCGATATGCTATTAGCTTGTAATTGATCATACCATGTAGATCTTTTATTTCATAAGCTCATGTCTCTGCCGCACATTGCAATTCTTATCTTGAGCAGAGCACTTGAACAAAATAGCGATTTTCTACCTAGTTTTAGTTTTTGATTCTTCATATCCTAGTGTCTGATTCCTAGTTTCTTGTTATGCTTAGACGCACTATGTCTTGTTACTCTGTTCCTTCAAAGAGCAACTACAACAGCATGTTCGTGTTCATGCGATGGAGGCAGTGATGGCCTGCTGGGAGCTCGAGCAATCTCTACAGAGCCTGACAGGTGACTTCCTCATTCTGTTTCCTTTTCTGATTTAAGTCGATCCGCATAGAATCTAAATACCATGTGGAATTGAGTTTAATGGATACCCAGGGAATTTTTGGCTTACTCTACACTATTAGTGACAGTCGACAAATCCAACCACATCCACATGCTCCCTTCGTTCGGTCTCGAGTTTAACAAGAATATGTCAGGGCAGGGAAACGTTTTACTGGCACTTCATATTATAGGGTGATTAAAATCTGCTGAAGGAGACCTCCTTGCCCTCCTTCTGAAGTCAGCTCGCAGCATTGTTGAGCCTGAACATACGTTAAGCAACTCAAAATTATAGCTAAAAATCGCATGTTTATCAGGCAACACTATCAAAATGATGAGATCTTATCATTTACCATTTAGAGTAAAAAAAACATCCATATATCAGGGCAATAGACCTCTTTACTGCGGTGAACTAACTGCAGTCTAACTAGATCAATTTGGTGACACATCCACCATCTAGAAGTAGCTCAGAGAATTGTTCTAGGAACCTAGTTTTAATATGAATGGTCTTCCCTGTATCTTTAATCTTCATTCCAGAAACATTTGAGAACTTCTCATATGTACTTTACCAGTTTCACTTGCTTCATCAAAAGTCTTTCTATTAAGCGTCTAGTATTCTCCACTGCTTTCAAGATCACACCAGGAAAGCAGCTTTCATTTGCATGAAAGTTGCGGTATTGCACGTCTTGCCAAATTCGAGACCAGTATAATTGCTTTTCTTCATATGCAGAACAATATCTAATTTAGGCCCTGTTTAGGAGAGCTGTTGGCAGTAGAGCTGTTGGAAGTAGAGCTGTTGAAAGTAGAGCTGTCTGAAGTAGAGCTGTTATAAAAAGCTGTTTGCTGTTTGGTGACTACATTCATAAAGTGCTGTGATACTTTGTTTTGTGTTTGGTAAACAAACTGAGAAAGTACTTTTGTATGATAAAATTACCATAAAAGACATTACGTAGTATTATACAACAGAACATAATAAAACATAACATAAATTAATACATAAATATACGATATAGTATAATATTATTGTAATATAAAATAATATTATGTTAATATAGCATAATAGTAATATAATTATTAAAGTAAATTAATATTTGGTAATATAACATAATATTAAATTATTTAACATAACATATTAATGTATTATGATATACTATAATATATAGTATATTTATAGTATAATACAATAATAAAAGTATAAAATATTATAATTATTAGTATAAATTAATTTCTCATAATATAACATAATATTAAATTATTTAAAATAGCATATTAATGTATTATAATGTAATGTAATATAATATAATATTTATAGTATAATACAATAATAAAGGTAAAAAATATTATAATTATTAGTATAAATTAATTTTTCATAATATAACATAATATTAAATTATTTAACATAACATATTAATGTATTATGATATAATATAATATGATATTATATGTATAGTATAATACAAAAATAAAGGTATAAAATATTATAATTATTAGTATAAATTAATTTTCCATAATATAACATAATATTAAATTATTTAATATAACATATTAATGTATTATGATATAATATAATATGATATTATATTTATAGTATAATACAAAAATAAAGGTATAAAATATTAAAAAAATAATAGATTGATTTTGGAAGGTACGGAGAAGGATTAAAATTTTTTTCTTCTAAAATGTGGTTCAAGAGATGCATACAAAAATTGAAAAGAAAAATACCTTTTTATACGGAAGAGAGTCTGACGGCTAGGATTCTTGGCTCCAGCAGATTTTTAGATTTATAAAGGGACAAGCTATGTAATTATTATATTTTAATATGGGCATTTTTGTCAAAAATACAGCTTTCCGAAAAAGCTGAAACAACTTCCTTCCAAAAGCTTCAAATTGGAGCTTCCTTCCAAAAGCTGTTTTCAGCTTCCCGCAAAAGCTGAAACAGCTTTTTGAAAAATTTACCAAACATAGTTTTTTATCTAAAAGTACTTTTGGAGGGCCAGAAAGTGCTTTCTGGCCCTCCAAAAGCTCCCCCAAACAGGGCCTTCGTCTTCAGAGATATTGATGATTGGTTCCATTTCAGGTCAAGCCTAAAGACTAGAATAATGTATTTTTGGCCTGAAATTATAAATCAATTACATGTCTTTAAGCCTGCTAGAAGCCTAGATACACCAAGCTGCTGAAACATCTTGTTCCTCAAGAGTACCATACCGAGAAGGGGATAAAAAACAAAAAGTGGGTGGTGCCTTATGTGGCGTACTTTGTCACACTTGGCTTATGGCCAGTTAGTGAAAATTTTCTGTCCAGAGCTGGTTGTTCCGTATGAGCTCCTTTTTCTTAAGTTGAAGTTAACAATATTCTCCATCCTGATTTGTCATTAATTTGCCCTTTTTATACAACATATTGGCAACTACTAGGCCTGTTAACGAACCGAGCCGAGCCCGAGCCTGCTCTGGCTGTTCCGTATGAGCTCCTTGTTCTTAAGTTGAAGCTGACAATATTCTCCATCCTGATTTGTCATTAATTTGCTCTTTTTATACAACATATTGGCAACTACTAGGCCTGTTAACGAGCCGAGCCGAGCCCGAGCCTGCTCTGGCTGTTCCATATGAGCTCCTTTTTCTTAAGTTGAAGCTGACAATATTCTCCATCCTGATTTATCATTAATTTGCTCTTTTTATGCAACATATTGGCAATTACTAGGCCTGTTAACGAGCCGAGCCGAGCCCGAGCCTGCTCTGGCTGTTCCGTATGAGCTCCTTTTTCTTAAGTTGAAGCTGACAATATTCTCCATCCTGATTTGTCATTAATTTGCTCTTTTTATACAACATATTGGCAACTACTAGACCTGTTAACGAGCCGAGCCGAGCCCGAGCCTGGGAGGCTCGGGCCCAGGCTCGGGCTCGGCTCGTTTCACAGAAGCTTGGACTCGGTACCGATCTTTGTATTAGGCTCGAGCTCGGGCTTGTTTGACAAAACAAAGGCTCAGGCTTGAGCTCGTAAAGCTCGTTTCAATTACAAGCTCAAGTCCGAGCCCGAGCTCGGGCTCGGGCTCGATACGAGCTCGGTGGTCTGTTTCTTGTTTTCTTGAAACAGCACATAAATAATTTGAATATATATAAAAGAAATCATAAAGTGGTAGAGCAATAAATAAGTAGAAAATGGACGAGCAAGATTGGGCTACAGAAGTCTCAGATTAAGAGATTTGATTATGCCAACATAAATTCTTTTTGGCTCAGCGCCTTGCAGCCTATGCCAAATATAAAGGTACACTTTCGGAGAAAAGCCTAACTAAAGAGTATCCTGTCTGCACCAGCAAATCCATTAGAACGCAGTGTATCAAGTGGACAATGCTGCTGCTGCAAATCAGATGTCGAGATTTGCAGCAGCAGCATAAGACCACAAACCCTGTCTCTACTTCGCCGCACCAAAAGCAGATAAGCAGATAAAATCCTTGATAGACTAACAAAATATACATATCAAAACCTCCAAATCTGCTCTAGAAACCGAAAAGAAACGATAAAAAACATGTTAAAAAAAGTGAAAAGGCATAAATCTCCTACAACCCCAGAAACATAAACATACCCACAGTTCTGGTCTCTGTTCTCTGATTTTCCTTCTTCTTTCCAACAGCCAACAAAGCTACAAAGATCGCAGAGGAGATGGAAAACTTACTTCACTTTTGAGAAATAGAAGAAGAAGATATTACCTCAGCTAGGGCAGGGGATGAGCGTCAAGCAACGAGTTCCACGGGGAAAAGGCAGCTCAGCGTTGGAGATAGTTTTGGAAGAGACAATGGCAGCACCGGTCCACCGAAAAGAGAGGGGAGAGAGAAAGCTAGGGCAGACGGAGAAGGAGGTGGGGACTGGGGCAGCGCTGCAGCCAGTCGGGGGAGGAGGATGGTTGGAGAGGACTCAGAGGAGGGGTAGCCGCCAACCGGGTAGGAGAGGACTAGAGGAGGGCCTTAGCACAGTAGCACTTGGGTTGGAAATTTGGAATCGTTGGATGCAGGGTTTCGGGTTTCCAAGTGATCTCGACCGTAGGATCCCGAACTCATTTGGTCGTATTAAGTCACGAGCTCCGTTTGGACTCGTGAGCTGCTTGATCTGGAGCTTGGGCTCGAGTTTAAACGGGCCTCATTTTGGGCTCGAACTCGAGCTCGTTTAACTAACGAGCCGAGCTTTTACCGAGCCGAGCCCGTGCAGCTCAGCCCGTTAACTGCCCTAACTCAGAGGAGGGGTAGCCGCCAGCCGGGTAGAAGAGGACTAGAGGAGGGCCTTAGCACAGTAGCACTTGGGTTGGGAATTTGGAATCGTTGGATGCTGGGTTTTGGGTTTCCAAGTGATCTTGACCGTAGGATCCCGAACTCATTTGGTTGTGTTAAGTCACGAGCTCCGTTTGAGCTCGTAAGCTGCTGGGCTCGAGCTCGGCTTGAGCTCGGGCTCGGGCTCGGATTTAAACGAGCCTCATTTTGGGCTCGGGCTCGTTTGACTAACGAGCTGAGCTTTTACTAAGCCGAGCCCGAGCAACTCGGCCTGTTAATAGCCCTAGCAACTGCCTTTTAACCTTGCTACAAGGAATTGGCTTCCTTGACCAGTGCCAACCCAAAAATTTATAGCAGCTGGAGGGCAAATCAGGAACTTGTGGAACATCAAGTTCCACTGCATCTTTACTCGATGCTAGAAGTAAATATTGCTGTACATGTTTCATGCATTGTGAGGACTCAATATACGATTCTTAAGTTCAGGTGGATGATCCCACAATAGATTCTTATTGGAAAGTTGTCTCTCTTGTCCTTAAATTTCAGATCATCTCGTACTCATAATTCCATACCACTTATTTAATGCTTATGCGCTGCTGTGTTGGTCACATGCCGTTCAGACCTTATAAAAGGGTGGATTTTATTAGGCAATCACTCCTATGATAGTCTAAGTTGATCATGCAAGGCCCTTGGAAGGCATCTAAGCTTCCTTACCATGGATTAAGGTTTTAAATTCGCACTGTTCTCAACGAAAAAAAAGGGTTTTAACTTAAAACATCTACACTCTGCTGTAGTTTTGGAAGAGATGGTAGATGTCAAGGTTTTATTTTTAATCTTGTTTCTCATTTTCTATAATGATCTGTTAGTTGTGACTTGTTGAGTCCAGCATTAAAATTTTCTTCTCGAAATAGTCATCTATTTTCTGCTCCAATCAATTCATAGATGTAATAATCATATTCCTGCATCTTGTCGAGTACAAGATCTTCAAATAAAGATGTATCGATTATGCGATACAGAGAGCTGCTACAATCCATAATTTACCATTGATTTTATTAAATAAGACCCAGAGACATATGATCTGCACTAGGCTGGCTCAATGCTAAAGTCCTGCTTCAAGATAAGGCTAACTCAAAATTGCATATTGTTTTGGAAAAAAAGAAATGCTGCTATCCATTAGTTGGACATCTTCATGAGCACATCGATTATAGATTAATTTTTCAAAGGTCTTATACCTTTGATGAGGATGTCTACTGTGAGGAGCTTTTAGTTCTTAAATTTGTCAAATACAATAGGTGTCTCTCCTGGTGGAGGTACAGGCGCAACCATGTCCGACGATGATGATGACCAGGCAGACAGCGACACCAACTTGTTTGATGGAAGCTTGGATGGGTCTGATAGCATGGGGTTTGGTCCTCTTGTTCCTACCGAGAGCGAGCGGTCATTGATGGAGCGCGTCAGGCAAGAGCTGAAGAATGAGTTGCAGCAGGTGGGGAAGCACCATGGAAGTAGTATGTTATTGCAGCAGCATCATTCATGGGGTTACTGAAAAAAATCTTCAAATTGCAGGGTTACAAAAATAAGATTGTAGACATTCGAGAAGAGATCCTACGTAAGCGAAGAGCTGGAAAACTCCCTGGAGGCACCACTTCTCTTTTGAAGGCTTGGTGGCAGTCTCACTCCAAGTGGCCCTACCCAACAGTGAGTGAAGATGATACATTCAATTCATTCAATAGCTTCCTGTGGCTTTTTTCCCCTCTTTTGGTTTTGTTTGCGTTGTGTTTTCTCCTGTGGTTTTTCCTCTCTGTCCTCAAGCTGGTCATGTATTGTTTGTTCAGGAAGATGACAAGGCACGACTGGTGCAGGAAACAGGTCTGCAACTGAAACAGATCAATAACTGGTTCATCAACCAAAGGAAGAGGAACTGGCACACCAATCCCTCATCCACCACTGCAATGAAGAGTAAACGCAAAAGGTATCCTAAAGTGGGCTTTTACACTAATTGGAATCCTGCAACTGTTAAGAGCTTTCTGCTTATTTTAAGTTTGAATAAGAAGTAATGCAGGCGACAACAATGCCGAACACTTCACGTAAGATGATGATCGTAGAAGTTAGCAGCCCCAGAACTGTTTACCGCAGCAAAGTAAATGTAAGCACAGCAGATATCAAAGACAGGCTGCACGACAATCTGGAGAGACCGTCGCATGTAAACTACTCCATGGTTTCTAAGGAAAGCTAGTGCCATGTTGGGAGAAATCATCACAGTTCTGCAAGCACTCGGTATCCTTATATACAGCAGTTTTATAGGCATGTAGCCATACCATTGCATGAAATGGCAACGTCCTCCATTGGCAGATTCAGCTCCTGTTTGCGTATCTTTGAATAAGGAGGTGTTCGTGTGCAGTATAATTATTTTTCAGTGCTTCTTAATGCTTTGAACCATGGTGAGTTTATCGTGTTTTTGCATGTCAATGAACTATTGGTTGAAGAAAGTAGGATATGGATGCTATGTTTCCGGATTTTAAATTCGCACAGAGTTCTCTTGTTCTACTTGCGGCAAATTTTCTGTTTTATTTATTGACTATCTGGGGACATTTCCTTTAATGCATCAGCTGATAGGGTTGGTCTTCGAAGCAAGATATAGGTAGTACCAATTGCTGAGAAAATAGGTGGATGGTGTTGCGTGGTAATGATTAATTATATATTTTGGTTACCATTGATTGGAGCTACTCTGTAGTTGATTAGATTATGCATGCATGCTGGATTTCATCTGACTTGCATAACTTGGTAAAAAAAGGTTGCTTTTGTTTTCCTTCAAGATATAACATTTGTGGTCTTGTCCAAAGTCCCTTCAACGTTGTGTTGAAAAAGTCATAATATTTCTCATTTGCTTGGGGTCAATGAAACTAGTGCGCTATCCACATAATAAGTTAGATCAGCTATTTCTTTTAAGATGTAATTATTTTTTAGCAACAAAGAGTGAAGAAACACCGCTACAATCTTATGAAAGCAACTCCTTAAGCATTCGCAAGATATATGACCATATATTTATATTCGCCGAACTAATATTTGAGGTTTGGGTCCATTTTGGGTCGACTAATTACTTGACTTAGTACTCTAGAACCTTACCTAAAATAGTTAGTCAGAAGTTATTATTTGGATTTCTTGATCTTGTATAAGTACCCAAAATCTATCCAGTAAATAACCGATGTAGGACTAAATACACACGCCCACTGTCTCCGTTTAAACCCCGATGTCTTCATCGAGCTAAGGGTTCAAATCCAAACATAGATTATGGGTCGGATTTGCTCTAATAATATTTGTAACAACTTAGAACCTCACCCAATTTAAATGAATAGTCGGAAGGAATTATTTGGGTTCCTTGATCCTATATAAGTACCCAAAAACTATCCAGCAAATAACCAATATGGGACTAAATACACACATGGATCCTCACATTCTGTATCTTGTCAATAGAAAAAAAATAAATAGTATGGCTATTATTTAGCTTTATTGATTCCTATTGGACAGCATTTTCATTTGACTTTGGTTTTTTTTTTCTTGGTAAATATTTGATTTCTTCGTTTACCAGCTCTAGACCCCAACATCTCTCATCATAATTGACAAAGGTCATAGTTTTAATTGCAAGTTAGATGCAATAGGACGAGAGTAACAACCCAGGACCTCACCCAAAATGGCTAGAAGGAAGGTATTGTTTGGGTTCCTTGATCCTGTATAAGTACCCAAGATCTACCCAGCGAATAACTAATGTGGGACTAAACACACGCCCGCACGGGTCCTCATATACTCTCCCCGTTCAAGCCCTGATGTCCTCGTCAGGCTAAGGGTTCAAATCCATTCAAATCTAATCACAAACACCACGACCGATCCGTGGTCAACTCCAATGGATCCATGCTTCAGTGTCCCCTAGTCCACATAAGTTATGGGTCGGGTCCGCTCTGATACCATTTGTAATAACCCAGGATCTCACCCAAAATGGCTAGCCGGAAGGTATTGTTTGGGTTCCTTAATCCTGTATAAGTATTCAAGATCTACCCAGCGAATAACCGATGTGGGACTAAACATACGCCCGCACGGGTCCTTACAACGAGTATTTCTATTCTCCAATTTTAGACTAATGGTGATGCAGGTTGGGACCAACAGGGACTAGGTGTGTGGAAGCAATAGGCTTTTGTCTGCATGGGTTGTAGAAGAAAAGGCTTCGAGTAGAAGGCAATCCATGGTGCAAAATTGCCATAATGGACCCAACAAAACCCGAACAAGGCCACTATCCACCTCGATGGAACTTGAGGTTTTCTAGAATTGATGAAAAAGTAACGGAATAATTTTTATTTTTATAATAAATTTTGAAAGTAAGAGCAAAAGAAAAATAATCAGAAGATTATAATTTAACTACAAAGCTTGAAACTAAATTAGAACTAGGAAGCAAGAAACAAAACAGAACTAGAAAGTAGTCTAAGTTTGAATTTTCGCCAATCGATTCGTTTAATCTGACTAGAGTCAGGCTTCATATAGGGCCTTTCGGAGATACACCGAATCAAAGAAAACATTCAAGTCTCACATTGGTTGCCAAGTCCTTTTTTTTTTTTTGGCAATGGAGGGGTATGGGAAAAATAAAAATGCAGGTACTAATAATTAGATACAAAAATTTACATTTATATTTATTTTAAACAATGCAAATGAAAATCATAAAAACATTTTTATAAATATGGTATAAGTTGAATAGTTAAACTTTATGGCTACCAAATCAAATATCTCACTATATGGGAGGTAAATCAAGAATAATATGTTTATATGGTCACTTATTTCTTTTAAAAGTTCATAGAACTAAATGCTTAAATTTGTATTTTATCTTAATAGATTCGGATAAGAAGATAGAATTGGATGGGTGCTATTAGATATAACTTCACCTCATAGCAAGGAGAAGTCGTGCCACTAAAGAAAATGCTAAATGAGAGCTTCAAGATTTAATATTATTCACCATGATCAAAAAGAGGGGAGCACAAGGCATATCTATAGTATTTTTAAGCCCTTACATCGATCGAAATTTGTGGAATATCTTAGAACTCAGTATAGGACTTGAAAAACTAGTAAAAAAAATATCTCTACAAATAAAATCTCTACCTCAGAGTGGTCTAGACATGAAAAATCAACCGACAGTAACCAAATTGCCATCTATTCATTACAATTGTCCTTCTAACATCATCAAGAAAATCAACTAATGACAAGATTTCTATTGTTTAAATTATATAGATAGTAGATTTGTCCCCATCTATGCCCTAAGGATGGTAGATTCTAGCCATTGGTTCATAATCTCACCCTGCACTGATACAACTTCATTTTTCTAGCTATAATTTTGTCATCCGATTTTTTTATTGCAATTCAACTTTGGGAAGCTTATTCGACAATAGACAAAATAAAAGGCCAAAATCTCGCATGTACATTTTTTTTGATAAATTTTTAAATTTGTTGCTACCCACCTTTTTTAAGCTTGTTTTGCACAACTGCCAACATGTATTCATGTTAAGCCATCAACTTGGGCTGACTTGGGCAATTATGATATTTTGCTATTGCTCCCTTGGTTTGTCACAATATTTGATGTAGGTTTTGCTAGTATGCAACAGATGGTAAGAGCAAATATCAATTATTTTGAACAGTTTTACTTTGGTATATTTTTTTTTCCACAATAGTAACTGCTCTCCTCATTAAATCTCGGCTCCTAAAATTACCAAAGAAAAAAAAAGAATTCTAATATATCTATTCTTGAGTAAGTCATAAAAATATAATAGTAGAAAATGTCAATTATTTTATTGGATGGCCTGCAATATTGTTGTATCTTCCTATCATTTCTAAAAACATTCGAAGTAATAATTTTTATTTATTATTTTAATAAAATAGATAGTGATTTGTATTTATAATTTATTTAAAATTAATAAAATAAAATAAAAGAAAAGAGCAGAAAAATACTATGCACGATATCACTCTTAAGTTCAGAGCAATATAAATCACTAAAGAGGATGAGGATATTTTTTTTATTTTGGAATGATTTGAAAACTTAAAAGATTAATTTTATTTTTTTAAAAAAAATAAAAGAGTGTTTCTAGAAAATATCCAAAGTTAAGGGGTGTTATTATAATATTTTCAAAAATAAAAACGAATTAAAAGCGTTCTCTTTTTCTTACAAATGAAATCGCGTGCCCTTCGACCTGCGGACCCGGCCTGCTCGCTTGAGTCCCACGGGACTGATGGATTTCTAGTGACAATATGACTTGATAATCGATTTATAATTTATATTCTAGATATATATTTTTTTAAAAAAAACACGTAATCTAGAGAGCAAAATGGCGTATGAGGCTTCCACATCAGAGTTTTCGTGTGGCGAATCAATACCTCCTGTGCTGTCAGAGGGTCCAATCAACAGGACTTTGCTTCGCTCCTTTGCCTCGGTGCGTATTGGAGATGATAAAATGCGTGGATTTGATATTAGACTTGCCCATAAAATTTCGAGAAACCGTGCCGTAGCTTATTAATTACTGCAATATCTATTGAAATGAAAATCCAAGGATGAACAATCAGAAGCACGACATGACAGGGGACTCAAATTTTCATCAAAAAAGAAGAAAAAATAGACAGGGAACTCAACTTGAAAATAAAAATAAAAATCGTGGACATATATATGTGTTCGAGTCCTAAGTGAATATCTGCTAAATAAGCTTTCAAAAAAAAAAAAGACATATATATATATATATACTCTATAGTCAGATGACATACTATATAGTTTTTGCCCGTACACTTATTCCTTGGCTTCTATATGTGCTCTTCAAAACAGTGCTCAAATAGTTATTCGCATTTATATAAAAAAAATTTAGTCTCTTGATAAAATTGGTAAGTAGCAAGTTATTTACCTTTAACCTTTCTGAGCTATTAAGCTTAGAGTCTTCTAACTAATGCAACAAGGGAGGAACAGCATTTTCGAATAAAAATCTTTCTAATTATCATCCCCCGGTTGAGATTATAGCAGAATTTATCTGATATGAATGGAGAAACTAGGGTGTGTCTGTTACTCTGTTTCATTGATAGGGAAGGGCCCAAAAATTTGTATGAGACTGAAAATAATTCAGATAACGAAATCACAACATTTTGAGATGAATGAAATTGAAGATGATATGGTAAACTTATATAAGTTTGATACGTTTTTTTTTTTTTGGAGAGCGGTTCATTGCCATGAGACGTTTATAAAAAATGTATACTTATGTTTGGTGCTCCACTCTGTGGATTATAGCAGTCTGATTAATGTGAGTGTGTATTCTCACAAACTTCTCAAACGTCCCAGACGACGTGCAGTGCAGCAGTACTCTGTTTCCTATGAGGTTGAGGCATCATCAACTCCCAAGTGTTATTGAGAACCAGATTCATATCCATCAAGATCACTCCGCACGATGCTATTGTGCTACAAGAAATTGAGATCTCCTGAACAGAGGATAGTTTGCTCTGCTGTCTGATTCTGATAGGATGCCATGCCAAAGAAAATGCTGCAAGCCCTGTTATAAGCAAAGGAATGGTTGAGCCGTGCTTCTAGTACGGTTGGGGATGGTCATTACAGTTCCCTGCGTCAGTATCAGTCGTGCTTCCTCTACACAACCCTTTCAAGTAAATAGGTAGACTTAAAATCCAACAAGTGCCTTTGGAATTCATCCAATGGGAAGTATAAACACAAATATTGCTCCATAGCAATTCAAATGATGGTTGAACAAAATTGTAATTAATTTCAGAGTATAATTAAATTCGAATTATAATAATTAAGAATTTCATGCCAAAAAAAAAGTTAATTCAAGGCTAATCACACACCTACACGAATTCTCAAAAATTTTGATTCTAGCATATTATATAATCATTTTTTAATTTTATTTTTTTTAAAAAAATAATATAAATGGTTACTAGCATTTTGGATATGTAATGTCATGCGAGCATGAATCAAATACAAGAGAGGGTTCACTAGAGATGGTTTGAATTGAGGAGCATGAGCTTGGACAGGAGAAACATGGTTAAAAAAAAAAAAGTTCAGGCAAAGCAACTTTAATTTTGGAGAAAAAAAAAGGTTGGAGTTGGTGTCAAACTTGCACATTGTTTCAATATTGAAAAGTAAAATTGTTTCGAAGTAACACTCTTGTATAGAGTTAAAATTTTATAGTTCATATTATGTAGCAATATAAAAATATTTCATACGTATAGGAAGACAGACATAACTATACTCAGAGTCGATCTCCACTAAAAATCGATCAAATTTGGATTAGACGGTGAGAGTTTTACGTCGATGAAAGAGTTTGGATAGTAAATTATATTTAATAGTTTGGATCGTCGGTATAATAAATCTTGTCGGACCTGGGCACAGATTTACTCGAGCATAGCCAAATCTCCATGTATATGTGCATAAATATTGCGAAGCTTGATATACATTATTAACATATTTCCAATTATCACAAGTTTTTGGAATGGGAAAACTAGCTATCATGGTTTTAAAGCGAGGGATGTGATGTTAAATTTGACAACTAAATGTATATGTATATATGCAAGCATGCTTTTGTAGGTTGGATATTGTATTATTTTATAATCTCAGCTTTTTGATTAGAATAGATATCTATCTTATATCTTTTAGTACTTAACTAAATGTTTTTTCAAAAAAAACAAATAATATAGTACATTATTAATAGTTAAGTGACAGCTAAACTAATGGGCAGCGTTTGTCTTAGGAAACAGACCAAGTTACGGGAACTCGTCGAAGTTTGACTGGAACGGTCTCCTGGGCTCCTCAGGGCTTGCATCGTCGGGACCTGCATTTTTTAGTTTTTACACACCAAGACGCCGGCTTTTCATGATACCAAGCCATGATGGAAACCCGGGAACGAGTACGTAGCACTGTAGAAGCACTGCATGCAGGAAAACACAGCGAACCGATCCCCTCACATCTCCATCGGTTTAATATGACTATTACCATCACAGGTATTCCCATACTAGAGACAGTTGAGTTTAGGTTGAGGTCTCCAGCTCGAGAGCAGGTCTTGTCCCGGAGATACGAGTTATCTCTCACGAAATCACGGGACTTCCATTTAAGACCGAGCGAAAGCATGATAGAGGGAGCACAAAGGTCCCATCAGTCACAGCCTACATCATACATATCATCAGCTGTCTCCTCCCACCCCCTCCTCCACCAGGATCTACGAATTTGTCCTCCATATTGCCATGGTTCTGCAAGAGGAATCATTTGGTGCAAGTACGAAGATCGCAGAAAGCCAGTGTGATCTATCATACCGCACGTCATGACGTCAATGGGGTATAACGTATTCCTCTCTCCAGTACCTGGAATTACTGTAGTTCAGTGGCTGAACCTACCATGCGGGTGCCCTGCCCTGCTCCAACGCTTTGATCCAAAAACTGGAAGGGAAATTTTTTTTGGCGATTTCGTTCTTTAAAAAGAAATATAAAACAATATTATGTATCTTATGTACCGCGATGGAGGGACGCCACGTACCGTACGTTGTCTCTTCCCAAGTGGTGAGGCTCCGAAGGGAGCTGTCGACAATCAATATTGTTTGTATTTTCTGAGGAAAATAGCAAATATTTTACCAGTACAGTTTGAAACCCTAACCCCCTCTAAATGGATTGTAATAAGCTAAAATTAGTTGGTACTTATCTAATCAGGAGGAAAGTTTTTTTTTTTTTTTTTGCTTTTCAACCCATTCAACTTGAATTCCGATAATCATGCAAAGTCAAAAATTTATAGGAGATAAATCTTAATTCTAAATAGACTTCATCTATAGCTCCATTGCTTAATTTTTTTCGGATTAAAAAATTTGCTGAAGCAATTTCTTTTAAAAAATATATTTTAACTTTACTATTATAGGATCGTATCTTATTGTATAACTCGAAAAGTTACTAATTTCAGAAAAAAAATACTTCAATCGAATATTGTACATGCAAATTAGGATTTTTGAGATTTTGGCATTCAATTTCATTTCGCGATGGAATACATTTTGCTCCGGGACCCTCCCTGATGCACCCAATAGTAACTAGGTCCATATCAAATTTGAAAATCTTTCTAAAAATTCTAAAAAATAGAGCTGAACATAAAAATATTATTCATAGTTTTTTTAAAATACTAAGAAATAAAGTTAAATGAACTAAAAGTTTTGAATAGTATGCTATGCCTTTATAATGGACCCTTATCAAAATTATTATTGATTAATACAATTGTAGCCTTCGAAAAGTAACATTTCCATTTATATATTAAGATTGTCACTGTTATGATAGTTTTTAGAATAGTGTTATAATGATAAATAATGAATAACAACAAAAATACTGGAATTATCTTTCTATTCATCATTTTCATTTGATAAAATAACATTATCGTGTGAACTTTAAAATCACTTTGACATGAAAAAAGATTATTTTTATAGGATTATTTGATGGCTATTTATTTTTCTCATTGTAATTATATGTAAGGAAATGGGGGGCCACAAAAACCATTATAATGACCATAAAATAATGGCTGCGATACTATTATTTACAACATTGAAATGAACTGCGGCCTCAACAATGAAGGCACTAGAAAGAGTTTCTTTTAAATTTGGGAAAGGTAATTACATCTATAACTAAGATTTGCAAATAGTTGTAATTACTTTTATTCGGACAGAAAATCCATCTTCTTTCACTAGCAGGTGAGTATAGTTTTGGATCATTTCAGAAGTGAAATGGGTATACAAAACAGGTACAACAAATGCATATCAGACTCCAATAGACACCATACGATCGATCAGTCTATATCATTCTATATCTCTTATATGTTGAGCATCGACGATATATAGTCTGGGTCCTCTGGGATCGCTTATCTAAAAGCTTAAACGACCATTTGACAACGAATAATGCCTTTTCTGCCTATTTTCTGGTTTTCATATCCAGATATCAAACTGATTCCTTTGATTTGTTCTCTCTCCATTTTTTTTTTTTTTTTTTTTTTTGCACTTTTGAGGAAATGATTCCCTTGAATTATCAAGGAAAAAAAAATCAAAGGATCAAAAAAAAATTGCATACCCTGAAAAACTGGGACAACATATATACAAGAACAGATACATATATATCAGAATAGGGTTGATAGGTGGGAGCGAAAATTATAGTTTCAGGCAATATAGAATATTTGGCGTACATGCGAGAGTACAATGATAGGGTTTCGAGGATTGTATATATCTTATCAGAGTACGCCAAAATATTTCAAAGAATCGTATCGGATCTATACATTAGTATCACATTGAAAATTATCTAAAAATATATTAATTACATATATATATATCTATCAACACGATAGAAGGCTAAATTTTGTGCAGGCAGCATCAACGAGTGCCGGACGTTGTACGACCCGATATATCGGCAAATATGAAAAGCATGCTCTTAGATTCGCTCCATGCATATTTACAGTCCGGATCACGCAGAACATTTAAAGGCACAGCTCAACATTGATACAGCACAAAATGGGAGAGCTGCACCTCTGAACACCGAGCAAGAAACTGGAGTAAAACCGAACAAAAACAAGAGGAAAATAGAACTGGTGCTACTACATATGAGAAACAGTCAAACAGATAATAAATTACTTGCTATAAAACAACATTATTATGTGTGCTAAGAATTTCAAATTCCTAGCGGTGTAAGCACGGTGGCCGACCGGAACACTTTTGAACGATTGCGCACAGTATCCTAATTTTCCGTGTTTTACTATTCAAGCATGCTTAGTTGACGACAGAAATGGTGAACGTAGGAAACATCGGTTGCTGTTTAATACAATAATGCCTGCTAAAACTTATACATCCGCCCGTATGCTTTCAAAAAGAACTCCATCAGAAGAACATAAGCTTGCAAAGGAAAACATAGAAAGGGGGAAGAGAGGTAGTGGGAGAGATTTATAACAAACCCACTCTTAAGTAAATTTCTTCTTCACATATTTCTTTCCCACTCCTTTCCTTGCTGATACCCAACCCCATGCAAGCCCAAACCAAAAGATCATATATCGCGGGTTCCCCACGTATACATATTGTAAGATTACTTGTGTATCATATACGTATATAACACTCCAAAGAACCCTGTTTCAAAAGAACAAAAAAAATGCATTACCAAAAGCATAACAAAAAGAGGAGGATAGATCTGACGACGTCAACTCACATGTTCGGATCCATCTCCGCCCTCTCCCACTCGTTCAGCCGCACCACCACCAGCAACCCTCGTAGAGCTAAGCAGCTGAGCGAATGAGGTCACCTTCTCGCACTTCCTCTTGTTCTCACCTCCCCTCCTCCTCTCCTCTCTACCACCAATATTACTACTGGAGGCAGCTTTACAAGAGGAAGTGGACGAGGAAGAAGAGGAAGAGACGGGCTTGGGGATGTAGAGGGAGGTGGCGAAGTTGGTCTTCGCCTTGGACCCCCTCATCCGCCGGGCGGCAGCGTCGTACGCCCTCGCCGCCTCCTCCGCCGTGTCGAACGTCCCCAGCCAGTGCCGGCACCGCCCTATCCTGTCCCGTATCTCAGCCGACCACCTCCCCCACGGCCTCTTCCTCACCCCTCTATAGTTCCTCCCAACACCGGTCCCCTCACCGGCCCCGGTAACCCCACCTACCTTAAACTCATCTTCTTTCTGAGCCGCCGGCAGCCTCTCCGGTCCGGCTTGGTCAGGCCGGTTCCCGTAGAGCACGTGGTAGCCCACCACGGCCGCTATCCCGTCGAGCGGTGGAGGTCGCGGATTCTCTTCAACCGCGGCGGTCGAGGCGGCAGGCAAAACCAGCCCGGTTGGGGCGGGCATCTCGGCTGGCTCTGATGGTTCTTGCTTGATGCGGACCGAGGGAAGAGAGGCGGTGGAGGCTTCCATGGCTTTGATAAGGCTGGTCATTGGCTGGAGAGAGTGGCGAAGGAGTGGTATAAAGTTCGGAGATGTGGTCACCTCCGGTGAGCTTAAGTTCCTTTCAGCCGGGCAAGGGGAATGTGAAAAGACGGCGGGTGGGGGGCCATGCAAGTGATAGGAGGTCGTACGGACATGTCTCTGATCTTTTATGTACGATTGGAGCAGTGCATGAGGGCTGGCGTGGAGTATAAGGAGGCCATGGAAGCTCAGTTTGTTCTCGCTGGTGTCACCGGAGGTGACTGCAGGACGGAGGAGGGTAACAGGCGGGACGGATGCAAGGCTCGATTTAAAGTAGGACCCACTCATCTGGAGATAAAAAAAAATGGGGCCCACGATCACTGCAAACGTTTCTGGAAGGCGGAGGGTGTGTAGGCCTCCTGACCATGGGGTTATGGTCGCAATGATGGGTTTTTTTTTTCTTCATTATGTTATTAGTTCTTCGGAGATATTTAGCACTGATCTGGGTGCTGAAATTTCTTGAAAATCCGACTTGGCGCAATTCTGGATCAGTTAATTTGAAAGCTCAGGAGATGCATCCATGCAATTTTTGATGGCTGAATCTTATTCTGATATTATTGATACGAAAGTCCTCTTCTATTGTGGCGATTGCAAGGGGGTTAAATTTTATTTTGGTTGAAAATTGCTTGGTGTAAACTTCCATGCAAATCCTTCCATGCTTAAGCAAGTATTCTTGACTCTAATACAGCCACTTGTGATACCTGCGATAAAGAAGAGAATTTGAATCATGTCCTATTGCCATGCCATGTTGCTCGGAAGGTTTCTGGGATCATCTCTAATCTCTATTTCTAGTCATTTTGTCTTGCCAGTTTATTGTTGGATTATCTTTCAGCCAGTAACTTAATTAGTTACACATAAGCCCATAGTTGCTTATTTCGGTTGGTTGCTTGGGAGGCATCAAAATGACAGGATATTTTAGATGGCTTCTCCAAATTCAAGGTTTATTGCTATTCAATTCATTCATCTTGCTCTTGAAATTTTGGAGACATCAGCGAGTCCATGCTTCATTTTTTCAAGGCACCATATTGCTTGGAGCTCCAACATCTCCCTTCCTACTAATATACATATTCATTGGGTATCTCCTTCTAGAATTTGAAGATAATCAACTTTGATAGTTAGCTTGGAAGCAATTAAGATGCGGCTGCATTCTTTATTAAGGACCATTTTGTTAGTCTTATCTATGCAGGTAGCAGGTGTTTTTTTTGGCTACATCTGTTTCTCTGACTGAATATTAAGAGTTGCCTAGAAAGGTTTTAAGGTTGCATTCTACAATTTTCAATGTAGAAGATTATTACTTGAAAATAATTGTAGTGTAGTTATTGATTGGATCGGTTGGAAGTCTCTCTCTAGATTATTAAATCTTCTTCTTTTTGAAATCTTCAGTTTTTGTGCAATTTTGAAATTTTTTTCGTCCCAAATTATATTTTCAAAAAAGCTAACTTATGTTGCTTGTTGGTTGATTGGTATAGATTTAATTATGACATTCACACCAATACTGCTGTACATTCGTAATTAGCTTTGTAACACTTCGAGATACCGAGATCAGCACCCAGCCCCTTAGGTCGATGATGTGGCACACCATATACCTGCCACGTCGGAAGCGCCGCTGCACCAGTAAAGGTTATCAAGGCTAGCAGAAAGGCAGGCGTTAGGCGAGGTGGAGAATTAACTTATGGTCATATCGTGTTAAAAAGGTGTGATCATTACACAATCGTCCCCGTGTAACACCTACGTGGATTGCGCGATCTCACCGGGTGTAACTGGTCAGGGGAGAAGGGAGGACGGTGAGATGACGGGGGTGACCGGCTGCTGGCGATGTGATGCCCTGTCTCATCCGGCTCACCGCCTCGACATCCGGTAGCGAGACTCGAGCTGCGCGTCAGCTTGTCGTCAAAAGTTACGGGACTGTGTTCTACCACTTCCATTAATAGCTTGTTATACGGTTAAATCTACAGAGACCAAGGAACAGACCCACTGCATCAACCCAGACCCATAACGGGGCCCACCTATACAAATGCTCGGTCATGATGGGGGCTTGGTCCCTATATACCGAGGCTGGCATTTGGTGTTCTAATTTATGACTCAATCGCAGGGCACAGGCGGCAAAAGATAAGCAACTGGGACGTGCAGGGGGGTTTCTGAATAACCTACCAGTTTTCTGAGCATATTTATATTTTATCGGACAGTATGAAAAGGAGAAATCCACTTTTCCGAGGAGTATGAAGAAATCGAGTGATGCAAGTCGAAGAAGATAACACGCGGTTCAAGGAGGGAGGGCACGGCCCAACGGGCCATGATATGCTACGTGTAGAGACGATGACTTATGGTTTTAAGGACGACGGGATCATTGCCGTTTTCATGGTAAGATTTTGTTTTATCTTTGGGTAAAATGCAACGACAACCAGATAAGAAAGATATCAGCCCTAAAAATTTAAAACTTTTAATTAGTTTTTTCTTTTTTTAAATTTAATTCGAAGCCCCCACCAAGTGCATCTCCTCTCCCCTGACGACCTCCGCCGCATGCACTCCATGGCCACAAGCTCTCTGATCCCTCGCCACCCCTTATCCCAAACCCTCGCCTGCTTCCTCGAAACCCTAACTTTGGATCGACGAAATCTCTCGCCTATCCACCACGTCCGCTGTGGCAACCCCGCCTACCGGTCTTGGACTGATGAGCTTGGGAAGAGAGCTGAAGCTGGTGAAATAATCCCTTGTGCTGGTGGATCATTCTTAAAGATATCTCTGTATCACGGGAGAACTAAAAATCCAACAACCATCTCAACAAGAATCTGAAAAAAATGTTTATCGTTTAATTCATAGGTCAACGAGAGCCTTGACTCAAGTAGCTCACCAGAGATGTTGGAGTTGAAGCTGGCGGAGAAGTCAAAAGAGTCGTGAAGGAGATTTGTTGCATCAGACGATGGAGGCAGGCAGGCTTCGCATCGGAGGATCGGATGGTGAGCTCCCGGAGCTAAAAGTCGACGAATCCGGAGACGGCAATTGAATGAATGACGAAGAGGGATTCCGAGTTAATGATTTTTTACTGTTTTTCTTTTACGATCTATATTGAGTGTATTTCAGCCATTTTAGTCGCTCCATTAATGATGTCAGGGACGAGATCGATGGCTAAACTATGTTGATATGGAAAAATAAGTTCTGATATTTAGTTGAAATTTTTTAAACTCCTAGGATCATTGTGTTTTGCGCCCAAACTTAAAAAAAAAAAAATGTCGCTGCAATTTTTTTTTTTTTTTGGAGGGTTGTATGGCTGTGTCGAGCTTTAGAACGACAGGCGCGGTGGCCTCCAAATATTATATCTGTCCAATCATCTACTATATCCGGAGGTTTGCTGCTAAGCGTGTGTGTGGACTATAGTTAATTAACATTAGATGCATATTAGTACAGGGCGTGATGTTTTTTGTTTGGAGGGAAAAAAATAATATGATCTAATCTAAAGATATCAGTCAAAACCTATAGTTGTTATATAATTTGTATATGGAGGACTTTAGATAATTATTTTTTCTAAAATCTCCTCTACAAAATAATTCTTTGGTATTTTTTTTTCTTTTCAAGTCTGCATACTCTTGTACATTTCCCCGAACAAGTACAGTAGTTTATAATATTATTTTGTATTAAAGATACAATTTGTAATATCAACATGGTTGCCGCCAAAATTCAGCCCAACCATGAGTTGTTTGGAGATCAGTGTTGATGAGGTCGGCAAGCACTAGTGAGGTTGGTGGAGATGCTATACGGATCGGCAAAATTGGTCCAAGCAGAAGATGGTGAGTTGGAGAGAGTGATTGGTGGTGGCTATGCTCGAACAAAGAAGCTGGTGCGACATATACGTACGACCTGAAACAAGAAAAGAAAGGCCATTTATCGGAGTTTGTCCCGCATAAACTCTTTAATACCTTAGTTAGGTGGAGATCTTAGGAAAACAGTGGAGACTTGAGAGAGTGGTAGCGAGCATGAAGAAAGTGTAAGAAAATCATACCTGAAGATCCCTTGAGCATAGAAAACAGTGGAGACTTGAGAGAGTGGTAGCAAGCGTGAAGAAAGTGTAAGAAAATTATACGTGAAGATTCCTCGAGCATAGCCTATATAAGCAAGGATCGGTATCCGAGTATTGCTCGATAAACACCGCCTTATTATGCGCGTCAGGTTAACCATGCACGATCATAGGTTGAGTCGTAACAGTCGGTCCTGAAAGAAAATTTAAATATCTTTGTGGCGCTCTGAATGAAGGCTACACAGCAAACTCTTATTAGCCAGCCCGTCTATATCAACAGAGGTCAGTTTTGAAGCATATCAAACACTTATGTGCAATTCTTGCCTTCTCAACTTTGATGAAATTCAAGAGAGCATCAATATCTTTCTGGACTTAAATTAATTCTGTGATAGACAAGTTGTTCTATATATTGATATTTGTGTTTCAATATTTATCATGCAGATTATTGATGGATTAGTTATGAGAACTGCTCGACAAAATCAAATCAACTCGGATATGATTTCAATATTTCTTGTGCATCTCATAGTTCTTTTTGTTTCACCATCTCAACGAAAGAAATGGGCAGGATGGGCTCCTGTTCAATCCTTAAAATAAATAAATAAATAAATAAATAAAACATTAAGTAAAAGATGTCTTATAAAGCCATGCATCATTGCGCATTTGTGCTATAGACAAACCGCCTCCCAACAGTGCCTTGCGGTTGGATTAGAACTAGTACTTTTTTTTCTTTTCAGAAGAACATTAGAACAATGTTTGAATTTTACTTAAAAACAAACTATATATTTTATTATCCTTTCTTTTTTTCCCCTTTACTGAGAGCCATAAGCTAGGAATTTTCAAAGATTCAAACTTTATGTTGGTTACTGATCCGGGCACCTGGAGAACATGGAAAACTTCTCCAGATAAAGGTGGGCAAGCGCACATCCTCGTTCGTCTGACCGTCTCCTTTGCTTGCTTGGAATTTCAGAGGACCATCTTGGGTCAAGTGTCAGTGTGTAACCCAAAGTCATTCAACATTACAATTTTATCTAATCATCTTGTAATTGAATATAGAGAAATTATATCGCACATCATGTATGCCATTCGTCACAACCACTCATTTTTATAGACTCCGTTCATCAAGCGCTCATCTTGGTGCACTGCCTTAAAAATGAGCAGCTCTAATTACCGGCATACATGGTCATATAGTGCACGTCATGTAACATATAATTTCTCGCCTAGGATTGTTCTTATTTCGTGGGAGTCCCCACTCTGTGGCCATCTGAAGGTGAATTTTGACAGAACTGTGTGTCTGATGTTGGGGACAGTGCAGGTGTGAGTTTTGTGATCAGGAATCACGAATCGAGGTTGATTGTTGCAAAGGGCGACGCTTGTCTGGATTGACGGCCATCGGAGCGGAGCTCAGGGCAGCACGAGAGTAATCGATTGGATTCAATTGGGGGAGCCGAGGAGGGGTGACAATCCTTTGTTGCGTGACATCTGGAGGATGGCGGGCGACTGCAGAACTTTTCAGGCCGTATATGCATACTGTGAGGCAAATAGAGCTATGAATTGGGTCGCTTTCTTTACTGTATAGTATTTTAGCGAGGTCCTCCAGATACACCAGAAGATGTATATATATATAATTTCCCGATAATAAGCTCTCTTTGGCCCAATAAATTGTTTATCCAGCAATCTGATCTTCTTGTAACTTGCCGTGGAGTAAGAGCCATCTTCTGCCAATGTTTGACAAGTCCACTTCGTAAAAAGACAAGTAGAATTTATTTTTTTTTTTGTTCTCAAAAAAGGTGTGCACCTCCACCTTGACATGCTTTGGAAGAACGAGACTTTGTTGGCTACGATCATAATATAATAGCATCTTCTATGATGAGAAGTTGAGAACACGGTAGTGTATGTTTACGTGGAATGCAGGTTGGGTGGATCCGGTGCCGCTGATGCTAGGCTTCCCCTGAATATTGTGACAGTTTTAGTCTCTCTTTTTTTTTCCAGCAATTATGCGAAAGTTATAATCATGAGGGCTTTTATAAAAGAAAACAAGCTATGATGAATGACGCGAATTTTGATGTGTGTTTGGAAGCAGCTACTAAATTTCTTTATCAATTGCGAAGGATAAACAGAGATAAAGGCATCATGTAGCTCTGATTGCCAATGACACCAATTTTGCTCCATCTTCATATAGGCTACTACTTTGTGAAGCCAATGCAAGTCTTAGCCTTTTTTCATTTATGCATACATTACTCCCACAAAATCTGGGATACGGCTTACTCAAATTGAGGGCTATATCCATGAACTCAACGAGTTGATTATATTACAAAAAACTTTGCATGGAAAATATATCTCATTCTACCCATTCATTGATTCCCTATAATTTTAATTTTTTTTTTTTTTTTATTTTGCGTTGAAGGATGTCAGGAGTAGCATTGTTCTGTTTCAAAAAGACACCTCGGTTGTGATATCTTTTCCAAGAGGGTAACCAAAGAAGGGGTTAGGTAGCAATATCTTGTCACTGTATTCGGTTAAATATACAACGTGTAGATCTTGCTGCCTTCATTAATGAACTGCCAATAATTCTTTTACTTATGGAAATCACCCAGCCCATTTGAAGAGAAGAAGAAAGAAAAATCTCCAATTAAAATATCAAATGCTTCCACCAAAGCCAGGGCATGCCCAGAATAAGTTCAAGTAGGAGAGGTACTAAATCTATATGCCACAAATCAACTGGAAAGCTTTCAACCACCGTCACCGTGGCAACACTTTATTCATAGCGGGACCTAAATCTTGTAACCACATGACACTATTACTGGCCATGTAAGAGAGAGAAATTAGGGTTAGATATGATATATTATTTTCTTTCTTTTCTTATCGGGGCTGGAAATGAGTAGATGGACCATTATCCATACCCACCCTATACTTGCCTCGGGACGAGATGAGACAAGTAGAGTCTTGAAATGGTCAAGTTAAACAAGGAAGATTGGATGGGTTAGGTCGGGTAAAACTACAAAAAATAAAAAAAAAATGACATACTTTTTTTTTCTCCTCGGAGAGGGAATTTGTGAAGAGTTTTATATATCTTAGTTAGATTTGGGGTGAGTTTTAGCATTACCCATACTCATCTCGGATCTACAATGACCCACGTAAAATTAGAGATGGCAATTAATGATCCGACAAGTCAAACCAACCTGCTTTAAGCAGATTTTGATTTGATATAAATGGAAAAAATAGGTCAACTCGTCTAGACCTGTTTATTAAATAGGTTCGGTTCAGGCTTAAATCTTTGATCCGTTTAACCCATTTTAACTCGTTTGATAATTGCATCAAATCAATAACCCAACCTATTTAACTTGTTTGAAGTCTTCTTAACCTGTTTAAATCTATTTAATCAATTAAAAACTCCTCTAACGCATTTAACCTAACTTGACCTGTTTAATAGATAGGTTATGCAGGTCGGATTGAGTTATCTATTTAATAAACAGGTTGGATTAGGACTGATGAATTTTTAACTCGATATGTATCCAAACCGACCCGATCCAAATCCGATTGATACCCTTAGGTAAAATATGCCCCATTAAGATCGAATCAGGTTGGGTACCCAATTGAACAGAATAAATTGTCATCCCCATGTATTATATATGTTATATATAAACTAATTAATATTATTTTAAAACTCTGTTAGCTTAATTTAGATATGACCTGAGCTGAAGTTAAATGGACATGGGTCCCACTCTTCATAGGTTTAGCGACCGCAACTAAACTCTTGAGCCTAGTTGACATCCTGCCCTGTTTTGGCTTCAGTTGAAAGATTTTTTTTCCCCCTCTTTTGATGAAGCCTTTACTAGAAAGAGTTGCTACCTATCTTTACAATTGTCCACCCAAATATCCACCAATTTGCAACTACTACATCGAATTCACGATTAGACATGGGAAAATTTACCATGAAAACTAGCTGTAGAATTTCCAAGAACTACAGAGAATTTGTATTCCATTCAGATCGCGTTTACAATGGCAACAAGAAGACTAATATATTTAGTTGGTCACTCCATAATTTTATTATATCTCTAAATTTCAATCTAGTCTATTATATTCCCTTTTTTTTAATTAATATGGATTTATAACGTCAACTACAGCTGGAGAAGCGTACCAAGTTGCTAATTCCAACCGTTCTTTGGACTTGGAAAAGGCCCGCGTCGTGTGACTTCTTTGACAACTCTTCGCCGGCAACAATCCGTGTCCAAATCGTTGCCGTCGTAAACGCGGATTGAGAGCTCCCTCGGACACCAAAACTTTACCTCATCTTCTCTGGTACTTCCTCTCCTTTCTTCTTATAAAAGCATCGTTCCCCTTTATACGCCCGTAACCCCATATTTTCCATCTTCTCATGGCTTCTCTTCATGAAGGAATTCCAATGAAAGGGATCGAAGAAGAAGAAGAAGAAGACTACGAGGAGGCTTTCGGAACTGGAGGTCATTGTCTTTGCTTTTTGTGCTTTAGATGCCCGTTAGGAAAGGTTAAAAGGACCGTATATAGGTCCCTGCTGACGGAAGATGGCAAGAAAGAGAAGTGGTGGGCGGAGAAAGGAAAGAGAACCAAGGAACTGCTGCTGGAATCCATGGGAAGGCTGAGGTCCCACAACAACATCAAGAGGAGAAAGCCGGTGTTTCGCTACGACTCGACGAGCTATGCCCAGAATTTTGATGAAGGGGACGACTGCGGAGTCGAAGAACCGATGACCGATCAAACCAGACAAAGTTGTGCATCTTGATGATTTTTTTTTCGTTCGTTCATTTAGTCATTCATTTATTTTCCTAGTTTTTCTTTGATTCTTGCATTATTTTTGTTGTAAGAAAGCTAATAGCAATTCTTTGGTTCTTACATGGTTTTGGTGTGAGCGAGTTGAAATTGGCCATCAGAATCTTAGCACCCGGACCAACATTTTGAGTCACGAAAGATTAGCAAATCAATGGATTTCTCCAGGCAAAACAACCATGTCTTAGGTTTTCGGGCCCCATGTTTCTTTTCTAAACAAATAGGCCCAACGTTGGTTGTTGTCCATGTCAATGGCGCACGGTTGGCTCTTGCTTGTAAAACCCAAATGATTGGGGTTCAGAAAATTCAGTCTCTTCAAGCAAACAAAACACAATATAGTTTCAGAAAGTTTCTTGAACCACATGGTAGAGATCCCCACTAATACACCCCCTTTATCATACAATGACCCCAACCAAATGGCATATCAGAAACTTCGAAAAATAATCATACTGGGGACATGCATCCCCTAATTTTACCTGTCATGGAAAAGCAGTTAGTGCCAATCAAGAAATGTATCGTGAACTTGAGATGTTCTTCCAACATTGCATCACTTTCGACTCTGATAGAATTATTCTTCATGATTAATAAAGATCGACTCTGCCATGAAGACAAAAAACTCTTCTCCATGCAAGAAATCAGTAATCAACCACTACAGGGATATAATTGGCGTCGGAACTTGGTTGAATCATCCTATGTAATAACTGGCCCCTCATATCAGATCTGTAAATTTCAAGTTCCAATTCATAGTATTTCACACGTCCAAACAGCTCATCAGTGCGATCGTTTCTGTAACAAAAGCTTATGGTTTACAAAGAACACCCTGAGGTCGTGACCATACAAGCAAGCACTTTTAACCATGAGAAAACCAAAATCAAAGGAAGAAAAATATATGGGGAATTACAAGGGAAAGAGCACTCCTTGTTATGGCCATTTCAAAAGTGTGGCAATCCTTCCCTTTTAATTCCCAAACTCAAGACCTGCCTGATTAATCGACAAACCAACACCAAAGGTCATAAAATACTGGTCATAGAAAAAAAAAGTTGCATCCGAAATCATTTTTATCCTTTGTGAGACAGAGATGCTGCCATAGACCGCAGCCTGTTTGCAATCTCTGTGAAGGTCAGCCTCTCTGATGGTTCAGCCGACCAACATTGCTCCATCAATTTTCTCCACTCAGGATCACAAGTCTCAGGTACTGGAGGTCGCAGCGTGTTGCTCACAATTCCACCTATTCAGGAATGAAATCAAAATTGATAAATTAGAGTTGCCCAGAAATTAATGGAGAAAAGACATAGTCAGGCAACAACATGCATTGGCTGCCAAAACATCACCTATGATAGCTCCATAGTGCAAATCAGCATATGGTTCTTCCCCAGTAAGGAGCTCCCACATAACAATTCCGAATGAGAAGACATCGACCTGTGGTTATCCATTAGGGTAAAGATGAAACAAACCAGGAAACTAAAAAGCCATTGAAGTGACACATGGAGGTTCAGCTAACCTTTTCGGAGACACAACTGCTGCTGCCATTTAGAAGTTCTGGAGCCATCCAAGGCAGTGTTCCTCGCACACCACCAGAAATTAGGGTACGACACTTCACCTTTGATAGGCCCAGATCACCGACCTGCAAAGATGCAGTACCACAGTGAGCTGACCATGAGACAAGTCATGCCAACATCCCAAGTCTCCAAATTGGAGTTGTCACACACCAATATGATCATGCTGCATGTTCAAGAACAAATCATTCATGCAAAATTGCATGTAGCCCCATATTTAAATGAAATACAAGAACAAATCATTCATGCAAAATTGCATGTAACCCCATATTTAAATGACTCCACGCGCACACGCACGAAAAATTTTCTGATAGAGGACCAGAACAAGATATTTTAAGTGATCCAACATGAAAAAAAAATATTATTACGTGAAAAAAGAATTGGAAGGGTTAACCCATACATGAGAATAAATAGTGTAACCATAAGCAGAGTTATGAAGCCCTATCCCAAATAGACGGAGAAGATCTCATGAATGCTGGTTCGCCAATCATTTCCAACAAGGCTTTATCCGCACTTTCATATCAGGTATTTTTAAAATTCTGTGTCATATCTTTCATTCATGTCATTTTAGGTCTTCCTCTCCTCTTTCGTGCCGCTACTGCATGATACCTCAGTCCATCTTCTACTGGAACCTTCCCAAATCTAGACATGCCCAGACTCTCTCTGTAAATTCTAGATCATCTAGTATTCAATATGCTTAATGTATTGCTCCCTTGATTGTTTATCCTGGTTTGTCTCACATCCACCAGAGCATTCATCTACTACATATTCAGGAGCACAAAATCTTAAATAAGCATGGCAGAACATAATGCGACATCCTGTGGTCATGAGGGGCAAATCACAAGCTACGGTTACTTCATAACAGGGTGTGTTGCAAGAAACCAACTGTACACAAGATTTGGGTGAAGTTTGTAAGAGATACAGAGCACCTGAAATAGTTGACAGATGAAGGAAATCACCCTCATGGAGATTTTTCACAAATGACTTCATGCATGGAAAAGTTTTAAGATCACAACTGCATGATTGTTTTTCAAATATCAAACACTCCCATTAAACTCAGACAGTTTATTGAGATTTCAAGGGCAGGTAACAAGCCAGGCACAAGTCAGATCACCGATTAGACAATGTTAAATACAAAATATAAAGGTCCTGCTTGGCCAAAGTTTAATTTCAAGGACCAATCCCAAACCAGTGCCAACAACATGAAGGGAGGGGAGGGGGGTCATCACGAGGTGCAGAACAAATGCATGATAAATCAAGGCTGCAACAGCTATGGTATTCTAGAAAGAGAGGAGGCAAGAGACAAGAAGAATTGAGAATGCATTAGGTTTGGACCGGGTTGGAGTATATAAACCATATTATAGCATATTTATTAATAAAGTATATATATCATTATACATATAATGGTATATTATATTCAGTTTTGGACTAAACCAAGGTTGACCTGAGTGCGTCGCATGCGGGAATCAGTATCAAGACAAAATCTAATCCTAAACCATCCCCAGTTCGAGTTTACTTTGCCCAAATTAACTTATGTCCAACCTGATAGGCCACGAGGCACCATAAGCCTACCACCAATTTTAGCTATCATTTAGTAGAATACAACGTGTTTAGGTAGATATGACATTAAAAGTCTAGCTTAAAGTTTGCCATCTCAGTACCGGACCCCGTACCGGTGCCACATTAGCACTGTATCGGTATGGTAGGTACAGGATCTTTTTGACGTGCCAAGTGTCGGTACGCCTCCTATACCGGGTACCGGTATCAAACCGATATGGTACACCTTGTACTGCTCGATTCGGGCCAGTACAGCGAACCATAGTCTAACTAGTACAAATACAAAACAATATGAAATTGATGTACCTTCTATAACCTTTACTAATGCACATAACATTCAAAAGAAAATCCAAAATGGAGAAAAGATTGTTAGATCAAAGTGCGGTGCAAATGGGGTAGGGTTCACCAAAAGCAAACTAGATCCACCCTAAACGTAAGGTCACTTGAGATAACCAGTGTTACCCAAGTGTCAAAAAATTAGATACTCACCTTTTGGTATAGATTTTTGTAAGAATCCATGTGGGCGTGCGTTTAGTCCTGCATTAGCTATGCACTATGTTGATCCAAATATCGCCTTTCAGTTAATCTTTTTTTGGATAAGGTCTTCGATCATTACAAATAGTACTAGAGCAGACTTGACCCATGGCCCATATATACTTGGGGACATTGCAGCACATATCCATTTGGATTGACCATAATCCGATCATAGTGTTTGTGATTGAATTTAAAGTACTTATGATTAGATTTGAATGAATTTGAACCCTTAGTCTGGCGACGATGCCAGAACTTAAACGGAGAAAGTATGTAAAGACCCATGTGAGTGTGTGTTCAATTTCACAGGCTATGCATCGGGTTGATCTTAGGTACTTACATAGGGCCAAGTAACCTAAATAATATCTTCCGGCTAACCATTTTAGATGAGATCTTGGATCTCACAAATGGTGTCACAACGAACCATTAAGACCCACGTGGACTAGGGGGCACTGCAATACAAGCCCATTTGAGTTGACCATGGGCTGATCGTGATATTTATAATTAGATTTATGGTACTTGTGGTTGTATTTGAATGTATTTGAACCCTTAACCTAACGAGAATGTCAGTTCTTAAATGAAGAGAGTAGGTGAGGACTCGTGTAAGCATGTGTTTAGTCCATATTGACCGTGCATTAGTTAAATCTTGACTATTGATACAGGCCAAGAAACCTAAATAACACCTTCTTGCTAGCTTTTTTTAGGTGAAGTCCTAATTTATTACAGTTTGGAAGTTGATGGATAAATTGATCTTTCTAAAAAATGACTATGAGATGCCAAAATGAGGCAGGAGTCAGCTTTTGTTATTTTAGAGCTTGGTTAAATATGTAAATATTAAAGTGCAAAAAGACATGTTCCATATCCTTAAGCTAATTTTGGACTAGGGCTTCTACCTTAATTTCAATTCATTATCAATCTTCCTTCTTGTCAATCTTCAACTAGATGCACACTCTAGACAATCCTTTAATTTCAAAACCGTTCCATATATTGGAAATATGAAGAGCGGATGTGGAGACCAAAGAAATTTCAGATAAAATAAAGGGCATAAAGAAATTTCAGATAAAATAAAGGGCATCACAATGCACAAGGCTCCTGCCACTACAAGATCTAAAAAGGGTCGGATGTACCCAATCTTACCCCCGTATGAGTAGAGTTTGTTTCTATGTTTCGAACTTGCAACATCCAAATCACAATGGAGCAACCTTACCATCGCACCAAGGTCAGCCCTCTAAGTGAATCCCAGATCCATACCTTCTTTTCTCCTCTGCACACAAGAGGGATGAGGGGAGTTCGAAGAGCTAATGTGCTCCCACATAGCATCTTGAATGGTGATCGATTCTAATGTTTGAATATCCTATATAAGTGTCCTTTTTAGAAAATGAACTCAAAGATCTTCCTTAACATGCCTAGAAATGCCTCTTATGTTTCTTCATTTACCTTTAAAACTGCAAAAATTCCATCAAAGGTCCAAAATTTATGCACTAACATAGCCATCTTCCAGATTAACTCAATATGACATTTTGTTGAGCCATAAAATTTCCACAATCCTCTATAACCTGACCCATCCCTTGACAAAATTTCACGCTTGAGTCCATTGCCACATCTCTGTTGATTATTTTATAGCACAAGGCTTTCAGTAACTTATATATTCAGCATCGAGGAGGATCTGGTAGTAATCTATCCTTCACATTTTTGCTGCAACAAAAATATTCTTAGGTACAATCTTTAGAAGAAATATTTAGTATGCACTTTAAAAAATTCCAAAATTTAATTAATGTATTACTATCTACTTCATCAAGTTTCTTCACATCTACTTGGTCACGGACTGTTTGCATGTTGGTTTCTTACCTGTTTCCCGGGATAGAAGGTCCAGATCTCTCTACCTCAAGTGATTGATCGATATAGGAGAGCATGCTTAGTTTCTTCTTCGGCATATCTAGGCAAAAACAATTAATTATCTTCTATGTTATCCATTGTTTATCCTGTTTAATTAAGGCCTCCTGTAGATGGAATCTCTTATTTACAGTCAACCTTCATAAAACAGGAACTGACATCCCACCAGGCTCTGTAGCTTGACAATTAGCACCCTAAGGCGTCACCCATCCTAAATAAGTTTATGTTTCACAAGATGCAAAGAGCACAGAACTTTAGTGACAAATTAAACTTGCGAAGCACAGAAGTAAGTCTTAGTTTTGTACTATCAGTAGTGAAGTAGGCATTTGTATTAGTACACATCCATATGTACCATCAAAAGTTTGAACAGATAGCACTGTGCATCAAAGGTTAGACTGCAATATGTTCTGATTAATAAGATGTATGCCCCTGAGAAAACTTGTATTTATAGTTGTCTATGATTGGCAATCTAAATATTATTTACCCAATGATGTTCATTATTCTAAAAAAACAATACGTACAACCTCAAATTATAGCTAAAAATGTAGAAGAAAAGGGCATTACAAATTTTACAACATCAAGATATTACAACCATAGAAAGTAAGAGCCCCTCATGTCATAGGAAGTTTCTATAAGCAACAATTTCCATATAACACAAATAAATACCTTGCAGATTGGACGCTCAGGATCCCTCAAGTTGACAAGTAAATTGTCACTTTTCAAGTCGAAGTGCACAATGTTTTTTCCATGCAAGTATTCCATCCCAAATGCCACATCCATTGCAATCAGAAGACGTTTACGTCGATCAAGTGTCCTGTTGACAATAGTAATAAATAAATGTAGTTTAAAACAGCAGGTCAATGAATAAATGATGACACTTGAGGGACAAGATCATGGGAATAAGAGGATGGCAGGTCACATGATGATAAATGATGACACCTGCAGGACAAGATCACAAGAAGAAGAGGCATGAAAGCAAAGACATACCTGTCATTTCCTTGCAAAGCTTGTCGCAGAGAACCATTAACCATGTATTCTGTTACAGTTGCAACAGATCCCCCAGGACCATCCAGAACAACACCATAAAATGCTAAAACATTTGGGTGGTGCAGATCAGCAAGCTTGTGGGCTTCATTCCAAAAATCAGCCCTCTGGAGATGTATAAGAAAAAACAGAAGATTAAAAAGACATGAAAAAAAAAACAAATAGCACCAGATCGCTTCCAGATCCAGACCATGCGTTCTTCCTCTGAGGGCTTTCCAGCAAAACACCTGTCATTAATTCTTTTTATTGCAACATCTGATCCCCTCCATTTTCCATGATACACTGTACCAAAAGTTCCAGAACCAAGTTCTCTCAGCTCTTCAAGATCACTATTTTTTATTATCTGCAAAGTATGCAAAAGCAACCAGGGATGAATTCCTCTAATTTAAACATATAAGTCTGATACATAAAATATTATAACAAAGTAGTTCACAACCTGCAGGTGCCCGATGTCCTCTGTAATCTGAACAACAGGATTTATTTTGTCCACCTGTTTGACCTTGATGTCCTGATTCAAGATAGATTTCAGAACCTAGGTTAACTCATGAAAATTAAAAGGACAAGGAGGGTAACTTGACCACCTCAATTTTTTGATCAACTACTTCTCCTTGTGATCCTACATCATCCTCAACAGCCTCTCCTTTGTCGAATTCAGGTGTTGATTCCTTCACTTCATGAGCAACGAACCCAGACACAGGAGGTAAAGATGACTGGAGAACTGATGCTGCTACACCCTCAGCAACAGCTTGGAGCTGTTGCTTTATGTGCTCCTCTCTTGAGCCTTTTGCAGCAAAATAACGAAGAAAACTTGCAATCAGTAATAAAAAGACAATTGTATCATCTTTTTTATTATTTTTTCCCCTTTTTTTTTGGTGGGGGGGGGGGTGTAAATTCTGACCTTTTGTGAGTCGAACAGGTTCTTGGCACAAGTCCTTGTTTGGTGAATCCAGTGGGCGGTGAAGATTACCTTCATCTAGTAATGCAACAGCATTTGACCCATTGTTCTTTCCCAAATGGTTTTCATCGCGTGGATCCTTCAGGACAAGAGACTCCCTACTAGCTACCTTGTTGGGTCTTGGAGGCAATGCACCCCCTAATACTTTCCAAGGATCCTGGTTGCTGAAAAGTGAATCCGGCGAAGATGGTTCTTGAAAAGCTTCCACATGCTCAGTGTGGCTAGTTGCATTCAATGATGGAAATGGTATACTACCAATTGGAGGAGGAGCAAAGTAATTGGGCATATCCTTGGAGTGAAGTTGAATGGCCTCATCTTTCCAATCAGCAAGAGGGATAATGTTATTATCACTGTAAGCAGGGGTCATACCAGTGGAGTATGCAGGCATCCCAAGGAACTGTCCATTAGATATTGGATGCTCAATCCCTACTCCAAGATTGTGAGGGAAGGGCCCGTGGTTTCCTACGATGTTTGGCACTTGGCTAGTGCCAGCAGGTTGATGATTGTCCAAGTAAGTCGCATCCGAAGTGGTAAATGGAAAATGCTCAATTGGTTTAGCACAATTTCCCTTGGAAACAAATCCAGAATTCACGAAGTCATTACCAATAAACAAAGCATTCTCTCCAGGTTGAGGTCTGACTTTACAACCATTCTCTACAGCCAGTGGTGGGCCATCAATTTTTGCATCACTAGAGTGTACAAAGGCTTTCCCCTGATCATTAGTTTCCAAATTCTTGGACGGACTTAAATAAAGAGCCTCCATCCTCCCATCAATAGGTCTACCATAGTCATGTGAGTGTCCAGTCACATAGTCCCACATCACAGGTTCCGCTGCCTGAACATTTCCATTTTTAACAGCACTAGCATCAATACCAGGAGCACTGGTGATGACATCCTGCTTGACTGGATACTGAGGTGATTGCAAAGTCTGCCATGACTGTTGCTGCTGCTGCTGCCACCACCACTGAAAACGGTCCTCAATATGAGATCGGGAAGGAGTGCCCGACAACATTTCACTGGATGCTTGTGTATCACCTGATAAGCCAATTGCACCAGTGTTACCCAAAATTCTCATAGGATCAAGATTATCCACCTTCTGAACACCTGACTTCTCACTGGCATATTGTGCCTCAGGAATCTGAGGAAAGCCATAACCCCCTAACTGACTTATGGCAGCCGAGCTCTGTGCTCTGGGTTCCACCAAATTGTCACCTGAAGCTCTAGTAGCTGAATGCAGAGCCCGCTGCCTCCTTGCATCCTCCGATGGTTGACTGTAAAACATTGGGCTACTCTCAGGGGTGCTTCCTTGGGACCCATTCCCACAGTCCTGTATTAGTGTACTAGAATGGACATGGGGCAGAGATTTCTGGCACATATAGCAATCTTCTGATCTCAATGCCAGAAACGGCAGTGGAGGGGGCACCGCCTGCCCATACATCTCCGTATTCTGTGCCGGCAGGTATGAAGGGGGCAAAGGTGGGAGCTGTGACAAAGGCTGGAAAGCCTTATATTTCTGATCACAGGGAGCCTGCGCAGCTCTTCTTCCATATGGTCTCTCCAAGCTAGGCTCCACCATTGCTTGGATTGGTTTCAAGCTACCACCTTGAGAAACCGGAGGGGATGTGGTGATGGACACACCGGGCGCATAAGGATGCATCGCGACAGAAGCTAAATTTACCGATTGCGGCGCTCCCATCATTCCCAATTGCTGAGGATTTATGTATTGAAGTTGGTGAGGTTCTAAGTAAGCTGCCTGCGGCACATACGGTGCCAAAGGAGACTGCTCCGGCCGAACTAAGGTTGGATTTTGAGCAGGAACGCCCAATCCCGGCACTGACACATTAACCCCCAGAAGCCCCGGGGCATCCGGAGACACGGCCGGATGGGTTTCGCCCACATATACTGACTTCGAAGCGTCAACATTAGATGCACGAACAGTAGGGGAAAGAAGTGAGGGCGACGTACCTTCATTGGCGTTCTCCCCAGCCTCGCCCCCAATGGTGCCGTCGGAATTCTGGGTGGAGGAACCAGCACTCGCGACACTCCCCTTTCTCCACATTCCGCTTCCGCTGCCACCACCATCGGCAGTGACCCTACTGACTGCCTCGACATACCCCTGTCGGGTGTCATCTGCGGCGAGGTTTGCAGAGAGGTCCGCGGACTCGGACGGGGGGAAGAGGAAGACACGGAGTTTCGCGGAGCCGTCAGGCGAGGCGGAGGTGAGCTTGTCATACTCCTCCATCATATTAACAAGGTCCTCGGGGCAGGAGACGGAGATAAGGGCATCAAGATCCTCGTCGGGAAGCTGGTACTTGACAACAGCGGGACCGCCGAAAACCTCGTACATCTTGCTCATGAGTTCCGCGAAAGACACATCCTTTCGGACGGAGATGATGCGGGTGTGACCGCCGACGTAGCGGAGGGAGCCGTCGCTGGATCGGAGGAGGATCTTGCCGCCGAAGCTGCATAAAAACTTGACCTTTTTGTTGGAGTAGGAGTTACCTTCAGCGGAACCGGCGGAGACGGCGGAGGAGGAAGGAGGTGAGGAAGTAGGGGGAGTGACGGCGGCGGCGGAGGATGGGGGATTGGGGGCGGAGGTGGGGGCCCAGTGAGGAGGAGGGTTGGGGAAGGGGTCAGATGGGGGAGAGAAGATTTGGCGGGAGGCGAGGCAGTGAGGATTGGCCGCGCGATTGAGGGGCAGGGAGCGGAGATCTTTGGGGATGGAGTTTTGGTCGACGTCCATGGCGGGAGTGAGGAGAGAGAGCTAGGGTTCTGGGGGTTGGGTTGGGGAAAAAAACTAGAAACGAACAGGAGGAGAGCGAGGCGGAGAGGAAGGCGTTTTGGTCAAATTGGAAAAAAAGAGAGGTTTTTTTCTTATTTTACTTTTTTAATCTTGAGGAAGAAGGAAAAGGAGCAAACTTTGGTTGTTTTCAGGCGAAGGAAGAATCGGATAGGGCCGATGGAGAGGGCGGTGGGATGGACTCTAATGTCTTGCTTTCTTTGTTTTCTTTCCTAGTTTTCATCTCAGTTCATCTGGAAGGAGAGTAGGAAAGGGAGAGAGGGAGAAAAAAATGGAGGTATCAGTTTGGACTCGAGGCTGCTCCCATCAACACCACGGAATGGAGCAGAAGTAGGCGGTCCATTTATTTTTTTCCATTCTTGGTACTTTTAATGTTGACGAGCCTGGAAAATGGAACTCCTTTCGTGACTTTCCCGTGGGACCCGCGTTGGAATGGTAGATGCGAGGGGCAGGAGTTTGTTGATCCGCTGAGTGCATGAAATTAATGTAAAGAACCAAAGGATTTAAAAAGATTGAAAAGATTATTTTCATGTTTTTACGTATATTAATATGAATAATTTTAATTTCTCTATCAATTAGTTATATCATATAAAGATTATTTTTTTAAGGAGATTAGTTGCATAAATTTTTAATATCTCTTGCTTTTATTCTTACTCTTTTTTTCTTGATATTTGGTGGCAGCCCATCAGAAGTATAAAATGGCGAGAACAATATAGAAAGCTGGAAAAGCTAAATCCCAATGTACAAAAATTTTGCTCACCTTGAACTCCTAGTTGCTTCTCCAATTGTAGAATATAAAACCTTCCTTCAATTGTTGTACAAGTGTGAAGAACAAGTATTTCTTTTTTTCGTCCTTCTTTTAGATAACAATAAATTTTTGCTTCTAAAAGTTCAAAAATTATAAATAAGATAAAACAAAATCATTGTGCAGTCTAGCTTTTTTTTTTTCCTTCTTGGATTTCTAAAATAAAAACAAAAAACAAGAATGATGCAACACATCCAGAGCGGTGCGATGGAGGAGGTGGGAGGGCGATAAGAGAAAGAAGTCGGTAAGCAAGTAAGAAAATTTGATTGGCAGTGCAATCAATTTATTAGTGAAAGATGTCAAATCCCATCCCACCCCATTGATTGACACCTGCGCGTTCGTGTTGTGTATTTACATGGGAGCAAGGACGTATTAGTTCATAAAATTTAAACTAAATTCTTTTTTAAAAGAGTTTTTTTTGGCAAAACATCCCAACTAGAGAAGAAAAGGAAGTCAAGATTGGGCCGACCTTACTATGATAAAGTTATTTAAATGGCTTAAACTTGACTCTTTCTTTTCAGAGAGAGAGAGAGAGAGATTAGGCCTAGGCCTGGTTTATTTAAATGTCTTACGAGTTCATCTGGAAGGGACCAAACCTCCTCACCTAATTTTTGCTTGTTTATACTTCCCTTCCCTTCCCTGTTGTTCGAAGTCATACCGCGGATTAAGGATAGCTCATGATCGAGTGCACTGCGAAGACCACCGTGAGGTGAAGATCTTGCGGAAAAGGGCCGCATTGGCGGCCAGCCTTTGGAGGGGTCGAATATTATTAGATTTTGTGGAGCAGAGGAGATAACTGCCGGTCAAAGCAGAGGATCCATCGGGGAATTTGGTGCGTTTGGACTGTGCGACAGCTGGTTTTGCATGCGCGCCACTGCAGACACAGCAAACAGCCTTCTCCATAAACCACCACCTGACATGTGTCCGCATTGGAGGGGGCCATCCCAACGAGCCCTTGTGGAATAGAAGATGAGCACCGATTCACTGCAGTACATCTAATAGAGTGCTGTGCAGCCCTAGATAGTATCACCAGATAATGGATAGCTACGACAAGAACGTATCGTATCATATATGTATTGTTTGATGACCATCCAATTGGGCTATCCAAAAATGCACCGCATTTTGCAGTAGGCAAGCTATAATCCTAAAATAAAAGGGGTCATTTAGAGTGCTCCTGAAAGTTGCACTTTGTTGTAATATTATTCTCTTTTTCATCATTATCGCATTGTTGCTATTTCTGAAACAGTAATTTTGGTTGGATTTCAAAGTCAGATCCAACTAAGAAAAAATGAACCAAGAAAACAATGAACGTGGAACTCCAATTGAATGGGAATGTGAAACTGTAGCCAAAAAAAAAGGAAAAAGGAAAAAGTGAATGAGGTTATAAAAACTACTGAGGTGGCGACCACATAGAAGGGCAGTTCAGTTGCAACCATATCCCTGAATTCCATATTTATTGGAATTAAAATATTTCATTCAAAATGCGATACCTTTCCAAGAGAATAACAATGACAATATGGTGTTTAAAATGATTCAAATGGTTCATGCAACATTTTCTTTTTTCCTTCGTAGAGAGTTTCTTAGATAAAAGTTGTATTTTGTTAAGTTAATGCACGGCGAGCATTGATCTACAGAAATACAGTATATTCTATGAAAATTATAATTTAACAAATTTTATTGCATCTTTATGGATGTCTCAATCTAGCTTCCTATACCTAATACTTGCTAGAAGGATAAAACTCCAAATACTCCAAATATTGCGAGTAGTCACCTGTAAGCGTATAAAATTTAGCTATCATTTGGACAACCTACCAAGATCAGTGCATGCATTTCGTACTCGACATTGCGACAATGGAAGAACTTATTATCTGATAAGATTTTCTAGGTAGTTTTTGCATGATGCTTTTAGTCTAAAATTTTTGATTGAATGAGAGCTGCTTGTATAGATTGGTTTACTTGATGATATAAACAAGTTAAAGCATTTGTTAATGAAATAATTATCCCTATAAACATTAATTAGTTGTCTATTGGCGGTCCTAATCCCTCTAAAACACATCCGAAGGGACAAACCCCACCATTCATTTTTTATTAAAACATATCCTACCCAATCCATGGCTAGAGGTGGCAATTGGGTCAGGCGAGGTTACATATAGATCGAGTCGAAAATTCAACAATCCAAATCCAACCTATTTATTAAACATATTAAAATTTTAAATCCAAATCCGATTTATTTATTAAACAGATAATCCAATCCGACCAACAAAATTTATTTATTAAACAAGTTAAATAGATTAGACAGGCTTTTAACCGGTTAATTAAATTTAAACAAATTAAACAAAATGGATCAAATAAATTAGAAACAAGTTAAACAGGTTAAATAGATCATGCATAAATATTAAACGGATCAAAACGGATTAAATGAAATAAAGATTTAAACCTAAACTCAATTTATTTAATAAATAGATTTAGATGGACTAATTTATTTATAATCCAAATTTATTTATATTAAATCTATACTAAGATTGTTCGCAGGTTGAATTAACGGTCGGATCATGCACCCTTATCCATGGCCCTGGGAAGATCAAAGCAAAGCCATAACACGCGGTTTTTCCCGTGTCCAAAGGATACCGACTCTCGATCCAAGCCCGCTCCCATCCGTCAATGTCACGAAGGTCGTCTAGTAAACCAAAACTGTGAACGGTCGCTTTGTGGTGGGTCACGGGCGGTGGCTGACGTTCTCGTTTCTAAGCACCAACGCCACTTGCGGGTCAAAACATTTTAGCGGCGAGGTAACCTTCGAACTGGAGAAAGCGAGACAACGAACGACCCAAAGAAAACAACTTCCTGGGGCCGAGCTTGACCGTACCCAAAAACTAAGCATAATATTTATTTAAATTTAGTCGAATATAAATAACAATTTAACTACCCATTAATATTTATATTTATAGAAAATAGATATAAATATAGATACATAACTATTCCATCTATATTTAAAAATTTAATTTTTGTTGTAATTATATTTAATTTTATATAGCATTTATATTTTTTTTAAAAATATAACTATATTAATATACTGTTAAATCAATTTACTATCTACTTAATAATATTTTTATCATGTAATTACAAATTTAATTAACTAATTTATATATATGCTTATAATATTTATTTAACATAAATAAAAATATAATTTTTATATTAAATATTTATATTTATTAAATAAAATAAATATAAATATGGATATAGATTTCAAGTCAACCCAGCCGTCGCACTCACAGTGAGGGCAGACCCACAAATATTTTATTCGCAAATATTTTATTGTAATCTACTTATGACGGGCAAATATTTTATTCTAATATACTTATAACAGGCAAATATTTTATTCTAATATACTACAACAGGTAAATATTTTATTCTAATCTACTTATAAAAGGCTAATATTTTATTCTAATCTACTGATCATAGGTTTTCCATTCCAAGCACACCACGTCTCTCGCCTCGAAGTCGGTGCTATGGAGTTGGTAACCACACGTGGACTGCCCCAATCAAATCAGACATGGCTCAAAAAGGTTGGTCCGAGGCAATGCACGGAACTCAAATAAAGTTCCTGAGCTCAAGAACTTTACGCGACCATAATTTCTTCGCAGAACTGGTCGGATGGGCCGGATTTTTGCGTTGAAGCCAGATGTTAGATTAAGTCCAAGGTTTTAACGATCCGATCTGCAACCTATTTCTGATCGGAGACTTCGAATGAGTGATTCTGATCTGCAACCTGTTGCTGATCCGGGCCCATGAAACGCCTCAGTACGTGAACTGAAGTCCAGCCCGTCCATCAAAGTAGAGTCTCAACTCTAGTTGGGCCTCACTATTCTTATGATGCCATAAGAATTAACTGTGATGTTCAACGTAAGTTTGGCACTTAGCTTCAAGACGCAATTTTGAGTCTTGTTCCCCAAAATAAGGTTAACTTCAACTTTTAGGGAAATATCAGCTTCAAATACAATAAAAAATTGCAATCTAATATATCTATAGCAATTGATATCAGAGAAATGCCGGCATATTATAAGATTATGACCTACTTATCTCAATTGGGGGCGCTATCGGGTTAGGCTGGGTTTGGGTTTTACTAGACTATTGAAAGATCAGGTCGGATATGGATAATAAAATGTTTATCGGGTTTGTGTAGAGTGGAAATCCAGTGGACATCCATTGAGTATTAAATTTTACATTTTAAAGAGCTAATGAAACTACGAAACCATGCTTTAAGAATTTTATCAGAGTCACATCCAATCAATACTACAAATAATTAAATCATGAACATGGCTAACATATAATAATTATGGACTAAGAATTAAAAAGGAATATTTTACTTAGAAAAATACTCGAACATGCTCTAAGATGCCATTAATTTTTATATTTACAATTAAAAGATATAAAAGTAAAGATAATATTATATATAATATGTGTGTGTATTTATGTATACATACATGTGTGCGCGCGTGCGCGCGCACACACACATTTAGTCTCACTTACTGATCGGCGGCCCATCTCGTTTTGTGAACAGGCTGCATCTTGTGGTCCAAGTACAGCCCAGAATCTGTGATCCCCGACCAAGACTGATTAAGAGCAGGCCGAGCTTATTAAGTTGGGTTGAGTAAGCTTTTTGCTACGAAGCTGTGCAAGCCGTTAACAACATGTCTTTTGAGCAATATCAGGCATAGCTTGATACAAAACATTTAAACTTTTTGAATTGAAAATTTGTAATTGCACCAAAAATACAGAAAAGAATAATTGTATTTTGAACTTTCGAATAGTTTTCTCCAAACTGTTGGCAACAACTTGCTAAAATGAAAAGTAATATCAATGACCATACGAATTAGTAAATCAAACAATCTGAATTAAAAAAAGAAATAATGTAAATGTATGACAGGGTAATTGTCTTGAGAATTGCTTATATTTATAATCTACAATATGCCTTAAGTACTATCACTAAAATGTTTAATTAAGGTTTGTACACAAATAATTTTAAAGCTTTCCAAACCTTGTTAATCTTTTATACTCTCCAAAAGAGCAAGACAATAACTTACCTATTGTGAAAGCAATAGCCATCAGTATCACCATACACGAGCAGGGCCTTGCAATTTGCTAAAATTTTTCCTCATTCCGAAGTTGTTGCCCAAGTCTTCTATTGGTGATCTACTTTAATGTTGAAAAATGCCGTAGGCACTACTTGCAAAGCTCTAACTATCTTATTCACGTGTGGTCGAAACAAGTAGCTAGGACACGGATAAGGTTAGATTGCCTCCAAGCAAAAGAACCAAAAAAAAAAAGAAAGAACAAAACCAATAAAAAATCAAGAGAGAAATGTAATGCAAGTTTTATTTTCAATTGCTCTTAATATATCCACTAACCTAAAGCTCATGCCTATCCTAATGACTAGATTTCCAAGACTACCATGTTTGTATGTCTTTCATTGTCGTGCCAAATTTTGATGCTTGCACACAATTTGCCAAATATTTTTGGTAAATCTCCACCTAGACTAAGCTGGTGCTAATATGACACAAAAACGGAAGTAGACATGGGTTAGCTCTCCTGAAATAAGTTTAAAGACTCGTTTGGTTCGCTAAATTTTTTTTACCTCATTTGAATATTTTTTTTGGAGAGAAGTTGATGTCTAGATATATTATACCTAAGAAGTAGTTTTTGCATGTTTGCTTAACCATGAGAAAGTAATATATTCTAGAATAACTTATGCATGGTTGAGCATCGACTTTCCTTGAAAAGTTATATAATATAGTTATTATATCATTAATAAAATTATATAAATTACCGGTAAAAGATCACATGCATAAACAACTTCTTTATAGCAATTTTTAATAGTTAATATATTTTCAATAGCTATTTTTAAATATTTTTAAATATAAAAAATATTTTAAACTATTTTTAATAGTTTAAAAGTAATTATTAAAAATAACTGATGGTTTAAGTGTATTTTTAGTAAGAAAAATATCATAATTCTCAGTCTATTAGTTTTTTCTTCTGCATTATTTTTTTAATAAAATATAAAAAATATTTTTATGAAAAAGCTAATATATTTTTTTTGGTTGACCATTTTTTCCCCTCCTTTTTGACCAAACAAGTCCCTGGCCTTTTACGCCACGAGACTGACAATAAACAACGACCTAGCCTAGTGGTACGTGGTCGCTAGCATCTCTTTTTCGCACCTTTCAAAAAGAATGGATGAGAAAATTTTCTATTTTTGCAGATAAAATGGCACATTTGAGTGGGCATCATCCAAAATTCCTTTTTTCCTAGATAATAATAATGCACCTAGATTACAATAACACAAGAAATTTAGAACCTGTTTAGTGTTATTACTGATTTTACTTTTTTTCCCTACAAATTAGTAAAATGCTATAATTGTAGATTGGTATTGCAGTTAGCCTTTGCGCAAAACTTCTCCTATTCCTTATATTTAGTTTTTTTTCCTAAAACGATAATTATTTACTCTCACATACTGAAAAATTCTACAAAGATGCCCTTCAGCTAACTCAGTTTCCGAAAATAAAAACAGAAAATAAAAGCAAATCCAAATAGATCCTAATAAATCGTGAACTGCGCATCCAAAACAACTCCAGTGATGGCAGCTGTGAAAGTAATCTACCCACAGGATTTTGCAATCATAGAATTCTGCACTCATTCCACTTAATTTTTACGGAGGGATTATTAATTAGTCATCCATCTTTTTACATTCAAAAAAGAAAATGTTATACTTAATTTTGTCTATAGCGAAACTTATTACCCATTCTTGTGCCTTTGATCTCACCTGCATCATTTCTTTAATGGTTTCGTGGCATAGCGTACAGGGGAAAAAGAAGAAAAGAATCTGAAAAAAAGAAACCGAAGAATAGAATCATAATGAACTCGGACGACTTCATAATTTAAGGAAAAAATATTGCAGCGTGGCATGCGCACATTTTTGATACTCCGCGCCCAACAGGCAACACCGGATAACCAACCCTACTCTCCATTGCAGCCACGATATCCAACCAATATATACAAGCAATATACGACCAGAAACCCTACCTCGTCCCGGTCGGTGCCGCCGCCGGCGAAACCGGGAGCCGCCCGGGGGGCTTCCTGCACCGGAACGCCTCCGAATCTCCGCTGCTGTCGTTGCCCTCGTCGAAGTTGAGGGCGTAGCTGAGGGGGTCGTACCGGAACCCTCCGGCGCGACGGCGGGGCCTCCCGATCCGGGACACGAGTCTCCGGAGCTCCGTCACCTTGGTGCGGAGCCACGTCGACGATGACCGGAGCAGCGATGCCGGCCGCGCCTCCTCCGGGGGACCGCCGGCGCCGCCGAAGCAGAAGGAGAAGAAGGCCGAGCAGCGGAGCTTCTTCTTGCGAGAGGATGGAGGAGAGGAGGGGACGTCGAAGCGGCGATCGCATCTCATGGTGGTGCTCTAACGTGAGGGTTAAGTTTTGGAAGCGATAAACCGCAAAAATGGAGTTGAGAGCTAAAAAGGAGAGGAGGAGGACGACGTGGATCGATTTGGGGAAGGTGTGGGAAGGAAATATCGCGACTCTGTTTTTTTTTTTTATATATATATATATAATAGATACGGTTAAGAATGGCAACGGACGCCAATTCCTGAGGTTTCTGCGCGTCACTCGTGCTCGCACGTACGGCAAGGCTGCTGCGACTCACAAGAGCCCTTAGATTTCTCAGACACGTGTGACAAAAATCATATTAGTGTAAAAGGCTAATGGGCTAATCCTTCTTATAACCAAGTGGATCTTGCAAGGATGACAAGAAAAAACCAGTTATTAGACAGCATCATAGATAAATCTCCTCGTGCATGTAGGTTTTGAAACTCTTCGAAAATATAAAAAATTATTTTCTACATCATGTACACCATATCAGCGGTGCACCATACCAATCAAATTTTTTCTTTTTGTAGACTTCATTCATCATGCAATTTGTCTCGGATTATCATCTTCCTCACCTCATTTTGGATTGCTCCTATAATACATATTTATAAAAACAAGTTTATATATAGAAAGAATGATTTTTATTGATATAATTATTTCTTGTTTATGCATATTTTTAAGTTGACTGATTTTGAGGTATTGGGGTCCACAGAGTCCTATAGCCTGCCTTATTTCCTAAACAAATGTGGCCTTAATTTCATTTGTCTGTTCATGTAGCCTTAATTCCATTTGTCCATTCGTAGTTTTACTCTAGCTCTTCTACATGACGTCAACTTAAGTGGAAGTATTATTTTTGGTAATATTTAACACATCAAGTATATTGAAGCGATTCAAAAGGATGCATTAGATGAACCGTTATGATTGCAGCAACTTCCATGATAATCAATGAAATGGGGATGGTTGGGATTATGATATGCCTGGGAAGGTCGGGCACAAAGTATATGGCTTTTATCATGGACTAAGGGATATGCTTTTTTTGATTGTTTTACATCTCTTTTTCTCTTTGCCTTTAATAGCACAAATATTGTTTAGCGGTGTACGTGAATTTTAAAGCTAAATCCAAAAACTATCAACACTCAAACCAGTTCTACTTGTATTTATACTATTACAATTGGGGACCTTGTTGCTGCAAAACATCCACCATGCTTAAAATTGTGGTACATGCTTTCTTATGAGGTTTGCATTCGCTATATCTCAGTTAATGCTTATGCACTGATTTTGCTCAGGCAGGCAACATAATAAATTATGTAGGATGCAGCAAATTTAGGATGTCATCCTCGACTTCAGAACATTTGGAGCATGGCAGGCAGAAACATAGTCTTCTAGGCCAAGCATGTCTATAGAGAGGCTAATGAAGTTGTAGATTGGATGTTTTCATTTATGGCAAATCATTCTAGAGAAGTTTTCTGAACCGGCAAGTGGGAGTTGCTTAGAGTGCTCCTAACTTGTTACTTTTTCACATTAGAGTTATGAGTTATCCGTTATAGCGCGCGCACCAAGGCTGATGCTTCCTTTCACAAATAACTAATAAATAACTAATACTGCAAGGTTTATCTTTGTAACAATGTTATTAGTTCCAAAATAGTATATCATCTCGCTGAAAAGATCAAAACTTCCAGACTGTTAAGACTTATTGCTTATTCAAAAGCAGCATCGTTAGCTTACCTTGAAAAGAAGGAATTAGGAAAAAACAACTACAACAACACCTCCAACAATGGGATTGTACCCTTCATTGGAAGGAGGACTATACGACATATTTGTTCTTTATTTAAGCAAACGATAATACCAAGTTCGTCTCTCAAGTCTTGGGTCGTTAGGCAGATGCAGTAGGGTTGGCAATCAAGTAGGTTTCCATAGCCTTGGACATGTCGACAAACCTCTGCTTAATTATTATTATTATTTTTTTTTTTTTTTTTTTTTTTTTTTTTTTTTTTTTTTTTTTTTTTTTTTTTTTTTTTTGCGTTTGTGGGGGAGGGGGAGGTAGGATCTCATCTCTTTAGCATTTTCCGTTGCTGAGGTTTCAAAAATATTTTTCATTGAAGTTTCAAAAGAGAATCCATTTATGGGGCATAAAGATGGTCTCCCATTGACTTCTAATGAGGAGAATGAATTACAAACCCCAAGACCTAAGTGGGGAAGGAGGAAAGAAGTGAATCAATAGAATGATTATTCACAATGTTCCAACAGGACCGATTACAAGTCCAAGATGAATTACATTTTGGATAATTGGATGACTTATAACTCAAGTTCTCCGAAATCAAGCGGCAGGGCCGATTATTATCTAAATTTTAAAATTTAATTTTTAAATTTTGAATTTCATCTCATGATCAAAGTAGAGGAATTATTTTCTTCTCTTTTCTTTTTTTGGTACTGTTTCCTCTTTTTTTTGTATAAAAAAAGTTCAGTGAAACAGAAATCTTTTTTATGAGGATCGGCAGCATGGCTGGGGGGTTAGACAAGTTTGACAATGCCGGGAGGTTGGCAGGTAAAATGCTGGATAATAACTGTTATCATTTATTTGAATGGATAGTGAAATGTTGAAAAACAACTATTATGTTCATTTATGATCAGATAACGACCGTTATAACATTATAATAGCCATTTAAAATTGTTTTCTTCCCATTGTAATAACATCTACAATTATCAATATTAACTGCAAAGGGATTACTAAAATAACAATCTTTATTTACCTAATCTTGTCTCAGACTAGATATTCTGGAATAAAATCAAAGCAATTATAATAGTCATCATTGGTCGTTATAAAAGAAAATAGAGGACAAAAATACCCAAAAACCATGCTATTACTCAAAGATAACAATATTACTTTAAGAAAAAGAGTAATATCTCAATGCATAAGAGAAAAAATTTAGATGCAGGAAATAATTTCTATTTTCATGATGGCATTCATGAACCAAAAGAGTGGTAAGCAACAGGAGTCATCTTAACTGTCTATAATACCTAGTGACCTCTCAAACATCATCCCGGAAGCACTAATATAATAGTTGTAATACTTTTCAAAAATATGTAATGGCTGCTATTGGAAACCAAGCGGATGATTTTGACCTTCGGGAAGATGGAAAACTTTGATGTTGCCAACTCCTCCGTCTCCTTGAACGATCTCAACGCTCCCTTTGTTCTCCGGTGAAAGTTTAGGCATCAAATTGACAATGTCGAGAACACCAACCTTCCGGAACTTTTCTAGGGAGAGGGTGAACAAAATCTCGTCCGCTAAGAATGTTAGAGACCATTTTAATATTGGAAATTGCTTATAAAATAAAATAGATTTGTAAGACTGATAAGCTAAGAGTGTGGAAGATGATGCTGAGAGAGTGGCAGAAGATGTGTGGAAGCAGAGGGATAACGGAGGGTCTTCATAGATAACCAAGCAAACAAGCTTTAGGGTAACATCGGGTCATAAACCTAACAGTTTGTCAATGGAGAAAGAGAAACCAAACAATACAGAGAGGCTAAGTGCTGTAAATTGGGTGGCTTTTTATGCAGCCTATCACTCTGGAGAGATGTTATCTGGAAGGGATACGACTCTGTACCGTCTTTTTTGCATTTTCTGCTTCTTTCTAACTTTCTGGGTTACACTCATATCTGTTGTGCGTGAATCACCGATGTACCAAAAAAAAAAAAGAAAAAGTGAAAGTGATTATGCTTCAAATCAAGTAGAACAATTGTCCAACGTAGCATAAGATAGATCAAAACAAGTGCTATGGTTAGAAATTTCCAACATGAGTGGAGGATCTACGATGTCAATTATGAGATTTTTTTTTCTTCAACTTGACTACATGGGAGATTTTAATTGGCCAAAATGCCTAATAATCCCCAGAAATAATCTATCATGATGAATTGAAGGATGTCTAGAATCTAATCTAACCTAGGTTGTAGGCTAGCACCAAACTAACCGTAGATATAGCTAGTTACTAACCTTGCCCATGAGTTAACAGTTTCATTTGCTTTTCTCTCACTAGAAAGGTATAAAACCCAATATAACTTTCTCCTGTCTTGGCTCATGTTTGCCCTTGTAATATTAAAATGTGATGCATGTGTTGAATTTTGCCAAAAAGATGAAATTTCTAGTCTCCCTTTCTTTGGTGTTTTCCCATTTATCTTTAAAATGCTTTACAATTGCACGCCAGGTGCCTCCCTGTAACAACTTTTTTGCGGAGCTGGATTCCCTGTTGATGTTTTGGGAGGAGTTAAGACTCGCAAATTGATCAAGAATTTCAAGGTGGTAATTGTTTAAATACAGTAGAAAAAAACGTAACAAGTGCACCATGCCCTTGCCATGACATGTATTTCAACACATCAAAGTGTGATTAGAAGTCGAGAAATTCGTTATCCGCGGCCTTGCTTTGATCTTTCAGTTTCATAGGCTAGTATTGATTGTTGTTGCGCGGTTTTTTGAACCCACGCAACAGCATAGCCCCAACCGAGCCGAGCAGAGAAAGAAACTGCGTCCCTCACGAGGTATTGTCCACTTTGGGCGCTCCAGCCTGCGCGTCCAGCGCTGATGGAGGGAGACATTTCCAGCCCGTGCGTCCAGCGCTGACGGGGGGATGCCCTCACGGTTTTGTCCCACAAAAGGGCCATCGTGAGGAAAGGGCTTCACCCTCCTCATTATAAGGCACAGAACCTTTCTGCTCTAGCCGATATGGGACTAAATTCGGCAGCCCCTCCTACAACATAGCTCCCCCAGCGGAAAGGTCCTGGGCCAGACTTTTACCCCGACGCAGCCCCCACAGTCCTAGAGGGTAGCCTGCGGCAAGGGGCGCCCCTACCTGGCGCGCCATCTGTTGCAGGGTTTTTTGGGCCCACGCAACAGCATAGCCCCAACCAAGCCGAGCAGAGAAAGAGACTGCGTCTCTCACGAGGTATTGTCCACTTTGGGCGCTCCAGCCCGCGCGTCCAGCGCTGATAGGGGAAGACATTTTCGGCCCGTGCGTCCAGCGTTGACGGGGGGATGCCCTCACGGTTTTGTCCCACAAAATGGCCCTCGTGAGGAAAGGGCTTCACTCTCCTCATTATAAGGCACAGAACTTTTCCGCTCTAGCCGATATGGGACTAAATTCGGCAGCCCCACACAACATAGCCCCCCAGCGGGAAGGTTCTGGGTCGGGCTTTTACCCCGACGCAGCCCACACAGTCCTAGAGGGTAGCCTGCGGCAAGGGGCGCCCCTACCTGGCGCGCCATCTGTTGTGGGGTTTTTTGGGCTCACGCAACAGCATAGCCCCAACCGAGCCGAGCAGAGAAAGAGACTGCGTCTCTCACGAGGTATTGTCTGCTTTGGGCGCTCCGGCCCGCGTGTCCAGTGCTGATGGAGGGAGACATTTCCGGCTCACGCGTCCAGCGCTGACGGGGGGAGACATTTCCGGCCCACGCGTCCAGCGCTAACGGAGGGATGCCCTCACGGTTTTCTCCCCCACCCCACCCAACCCCCCCCCCCCCCCCCACACACACACACACACACACACACACACACACAACAATTGCTATTTAGATAGTTAATAAAGTTAAAGTTACTGCGGTCTAAATTCACCATTATGCACAGCACCCCTCATTATTTGCTCCAGTTGCTAATTACTCCTTGCCATGTCCGCGCGGCTGAACAGGGGCATGCGAGGGACAAACTCCGAGAAATGAGGGGAAGAAGAACACGTAGGAAAGTTTTGAGGTATTCATCAATGCGTAGGTCTTTGGATTCGGTAATGGAGCAAAAGTAGCTAAGTTAAAAAAATATGGGAAAAACCCTTCTCCTTTTCCGAAAGTAGAGTGGAAAACAAGAGAATGAATTGTCAAGGAGCTTCAGCAGCCATGTCATAACCTTTATTTCAGCTCTACATAGTTTCAGGGAACTTTGATACGTTGCTTGCATACATTATGGAATACAAATATCAGCATTTTCATGAGAATTATGGCCATGTAGAAGTGATCTTGGCTCTTATCCGAATTCTGGATTAATGTTCTTCCAAGATTCTGATATTAGTTATTTGTACCTCAAAATGTACCAATTATAAAATTTATATATATTTTTGTAATATAAACTATATATTTAGAACGTAAGCTCTCGTAGCAATGTATTGTGGCAGAGATGCATGATCTTTGGTACATTGTTTGTATATCTATACATTAGTTATTGTAGAAATCAGAGTAGATCTTGCACCCCAAAGCATTATATCCACTGACAAGATAGGAGGAGGAGCAGAAGAAGTCCGGACCATGGATTTCGAAGAGTAAAGAGCTGCACAAGCTCTGGCAATTCGAGGGTTAAACCTATAGATTGGCCAGGCCTGAACCAGGCCCAAGATTTGAATGCCAGATACCAGCCCATCTGGTCTCCTCTCCACGTATACAAAAGGCCCAACGAGGCTTTGTGGCCCAAAATTGATGGAGGCCTAGTGAAGCAGGGCATCTGTGCTATTTTGTGGATAATAATGCATGTCTAGATGCAAAAACTACCGTGTGCTTTTTATTTTTTTCACTTCTAAATTTAGAACTTAGAAGGGATCTTTAGGTTATAGCCTTATAGGCTGCACAAAAAGAGCAAGCCTCCTCCTTAATACTCAAGTCTTTGGAATTTTGGCAAGTGTTATATTCGAACCACATCTCTAGCACAACCATTGAAAAAAGTTTACCCATTTGATAATATAGCGCTTATTCATGCGAGCCCTTCTTGTGCCAAAGAAAGGTTCTAAGTTGTACTCTCAGGCAAAACAAAACTATGGTTAAAGAAAAAAAGAAAAAAAAAAAACAGAAGAAGAAAAAGAATCGTCACGGCTAAAAGGAGAGATAAAGGGTCTCTCTTTACCTAAGCGGTATTATAGCTGTGTAGCTATGGATGACCGCTTTCGAAAGATGGATGGCCATCAAACAAAGCAATACACGAGCGCATACCATCATATTATTTTTATATAGTGTTATTTAATAGCCGTCCATTTTCAATGGCGACATACATAGCACTATGTAGTGCACGGGCCTCACCATAAAGGATCTGTTATTTTCCGGCGGAACTTTCGAGGAAGGTTCCCTGTCCTCCTCGGCCCAAGAATATTTTTGGCCCCTCTTGTGGCTGCCTCCAACTCCCATGGATCACATAAATTCCATGCCATTTAGTGGCCTATAAGGTGGTTACGACTGAGAGGAGACCAGTTGAGGGATGTCCTCCTCATGTGTCCTCTCACAGTAGCCCTTGAGTCTTGAGATGAAGTGTTTATAGCTCCCTTGAGGTCTTATGGTGCATCCATGGTGATCATGGCCGGGATGCTTCCAGGTGTAGAATGCGCTCGACGGCGGCGGTTGCGGCAGGGAGGATCCACGGATTCGCCGAGCGGTTCGAGGCGGTCGTCTTTTTGTCTATATACAACAGGATACGAAGCACATATCGGCAGCACCTTCATGGTAACCATGCCCACCCATTTAGAGCTCCATGATCCACCTTCTACTCTTGTTTCAAATATTTTCAACTTTCCAATCAATCAACCTTTGTCTTCCAAAAAATACGCATTAAATTAGCAGCAAAGGAGCGCCTTAATCAAAGAACTCCAGGACGGGGCGCTTGGAGATGCTGCTCGAGAGGCCAAGGAGAGGTTAGATGAGAAACTTAGGGCCCAGAGAAGCTTAGCCATCAAAAGGTGAAATCAGTCAGATACATGCATGATTCTTGTTGTATATATACATATATATGCCATATGGTTTATGAGATCCTTGGATCTACTTCTATCTATTTTCTTCTGATATATATGATCTCCTTTCTGGAATCTTACTTGAAGGCACCATAGCATGGGAAGCATGGGACCCGACAAGAGTAGAGGTGGTGATGAGGGAGCAGCTCCCATGATTCTTGGTAAGGCGCAAAGAGAGGTATTCTCTTCGAAGAAGAGCACGAGGAAGTTTAGTTGGAGCAAGCTGGGGTGGAAGGCATCGGAGCAAGCAGAGTGTGCCGTCTGCTTGGAGGAGTTCAAGGCTGGTGATATTCTAATTAATCTGCCATGCGCTCACCGGTTCCATTGGGACTGTGCGATGCCATGGCTGGAGAGCAGCTCCCACTGCCCATGCTGTAGAATGACAGTCTTTCCTTAGGTAAGGAGTGATGAGAGCAGAATCTAGTATGAAAAGCTTGTGAATGAACTGCATGAACGATCCTGCTGTAAGCTACTTGTCACTACTGAAAATCTGATCGAGTGTGAATTCTAAGTTTTATGGCACCAATTTGACTCTGGTTTTCATCTATTGAGTGTTTATCCAGAGGGGAAGTTTATGCAAATTATTAATTGTTTGCCCTAACCAATATCTGGCATCAGGTTGTTGGGGACAACAAAGAACAGGAGAGTGGTTTTCCATAGCTGATAAATTTCAAGAACGATATCTATTTCTCACATCAAAATTCTGATGCTATTTGCTTGATCTTGTTTCCTTCTAAGCTCTAAATATGAACAATTAGATTGGAAATACTGAACCATCCATATGGAGTGGATGAGGTGCTGCAACCTTGAAAATAGAATTTCTCTGATGAAAGTAGTTGGATTGAGAAGATACAGAGAATCGCTGAATTAAGGGATGAAGTGCATGAGTGACTTCATTGATGCAGCGACCATGTTGCCTCAAAAGTAGTGTTGGGTGAATATTCGACCACTCTATCTAATAGAGAGATTGTATTGCGATTGTGAAGGAATTTTCTGCTCCAATATCAAACTTCATCATTTTTACTTTCTATTAAACAAGTCTCTGATTGTCCACCCACGGATACAAACCTTCTATTCATGCACCAAATGGAAATAAGAGAGGGAATCGTGTGACATTTTGTTAGTCTACTGATGTGGGATAAAATCATATAATGCCCTGTTATTGAAAAAATTACCAAGAATTGTGCAAAATGTAGACCAATAAGTACGAGTGTAAGTTTATGATTATGGAATCATCAAACAAAATGATTGTTAATTAATGAAGTAAATATGAAAGACTAAACATAGAAAATGATTACAAGGTCTTCGTGGACTTTGGTTGAGACTTTGTTGCAGGAGAACTTTTGAAGATTCAGATGCCAATAATCACAAACAGCATCTCATTATTAGTTAAAACTCGACAACGAGCTAAGGAGTTGTCGTGTGTTGAGAAGAATTTTGAATATTATTGAAACCGTCAAAAATGGCACAATTTAAGAAAACCTTTCATAAATGATTGTATTTATATAATTTATCTTGTGAAACTCATGAATGTCGAAGAAGGCTAACTTATTTTCTGGCTAAGCTGTATGAATAGTTAGAATAGTCGACGCTGACACTCGCAACATTCGAATGCTCTCAAAAAAAAAAGTTATAATTGCATCGGTCACCGTGCAATCCCAACCCAATTGCTTCAAGGCAAGTAATATACTAACATTTTTCCCATGATAAGATCATGATTCCACGTGCACATGCGGTGGTAATTATTTGATTGTTTCCTTTTTTTTTTTTTTTTTTCCCCTCTTGCAGCAATATCTATCCCTGCATGATTCATTAATTACAAGCGGATCGGAGTATCACACCCCAGAACCTCACCCAAAAGACTAACCGAAAAATATTATTTAAGTTTCTTGATCATGTATAAATACCCAAGATCTATCTAGGATCAGGCTAAGAGTTCAAATCTATTCAAATCCAATCACAAACATCATGATTGGTCTGTGGTCAGCCCAATAGATCCGTACTGCAATGTCTCCTAGTTTATATAGATTATGAGCTAGGTCTGCTATGATACCATTTGTAATAATTCAGGACCTCACCCAAAATAGCTAGCCGGAATGTATTTTTTGGATTTCTTAGTTCTGTACAAATATCCAAAATTTTCTCGGCGAATAACCGATGTGAAACTAAACACATGCCCACATGGGTCCTTACAGGAAAAATCACAAATATCATTATGTGCGTGCTCATATCTGAAAATATCATAATGTTTGTACTTTTTTTTTATTATCAAAAGAATGGTGGAATGGATGATGGACTCCTCTAGACTGTAAACGAGCCGCATGGTCATTCTTAAGTCTTTTAAATCATCATCTTTCCGACAACGGCAGGAAACCTGTAATTTAATAAGCTAGACCAGATCTAGCTGCTTAATTATAATATGTAAGATTTCTCAGCCTCTTTCCATTAATGATCTCGAAGCATATATGAGGGCAGATGGGTTAGTATGGAGAAGAAGACAATTATTTAGCCGCATGCGCCTGTCGATCATAAATTATTAAGGTAAAGGAAAGGAAGCACCAAGAAATAATTATTGGAGGTGGGGGCCGGTGTCGATGGCGAATCGACTCCCACTGATGGCAAAGGAGAATGAATTATTGAGGCAAGATGCGATTGCGCATGAAAGCGGCCCATCCGAAAGGAACGTCTGATCTAAAAATCGGACCTTGCGCATTTTCTCGGGAACCTTTTCCAAGCTCACAATCAAACTGAAATCTACTTCTACTTTCTTTTTTTTTTCAGTGGGAAATGAGTGCTCTCTTAGTCTGTTTCCTTTCACATAGAAACTCAAGTTATGCATCATTGTTCACGAAACGAATGCTGCTTACCTGCCACCATGAGGGTGTTCTGGTCCCACATAAGCTAAATTGTTGTTAGAAAGGTTGTTCAGAAGAGAGGGGAAAAGGAGATTATCATACAAATCCATCAGCCTGGCCCTCGACGTAGCCTGTTCTTGGCAATCAACCGAGATGATGACCTCAGCATTAACCAAGCCGCCAACCATGGCAGTCGACCAGGCTGTCAACTTTGATATTAACAAAGTTGCCAACCTGAACCATCATGCCAATCTGAGTAGACTGGCTGACTAATAGCAAAGAGCTATGTGTCTCCAATTAAAGGTAATTAAGATCCGTTGAGGGCACAATTATAATTTTGCCATTTATGGTGTATGTTGTGGGGTGATTACAACTCGTCCTGCATGATTGTGCTGTTACTGTATGATCTACACCGTTATCTATGGTGTGCATAAAATGTGCGGGCCGTTGCCGAGCAGGCCCGCTTTCATTTTACTCGGTAACATGTATTAACACTCGCTCTGTATAATAGTGCCTAGGAGGACCTTCAAATATGCTTCTCTAATCTCTCTCCCACTCTGCAGCTTTATCAAATCTTCACTATTTCTCCCAAAATTCATGCCTGGCTTAAGCATTTGAGAGTTTTCTCTCAAATAAATCTTCGGCAAGTGGAGTTTTTCACGAACGCCGGCCTTTCTGTCCAAGTTCAACCACCATAACCGTTCTCCAGCTCGTCTTCGGCTTGGATCATGTCTTCAGCTTGGATCGTGTCTGATCTCATTAATGCCAAGGCTGGCCCAACCCTTAGACGATTGAGGCGTTCGCCTAAGACCCTGGCCCAAAGAAGGCCCACCGTAGGAAAAACCACCAAAACAAAATAGAAAGAAAAGGACCCCTCTTAGTGAGTTCACCTTAAGCCGACCCACTGCAGGAAGAGCCTCAAAGACAAAACGGAAAGGAAAAAGACTCCTCTTAGTGAGTTCGCCTTAGGCACCCAAATGCATTGAGCCGCTCTTAAATTTAGTGCTTACCATCTTTAGCTCGGATTTTGCAGAAGGAAAATATATATACCGAGGAAAAGGATTTTTACTATTGTATACCGAGGAATATATATATATATATATATATATATATATATATATATATATATATATATATATATATATATATTTGATAACCTACTCTCTGTTATGGTAGGTTATCAATCTACCCATTTTTCATTAGACAAAAAATACCTTTACTTTTTATAACTTTTAAGGGTACTTTATGTCTTTTTACAATCTCACATTTACTCACCCTCTTAACCCCTGAATTAATGTTCTCTCCCTCTCTCTCTCTCATACATATACATATACATACACATACATACATGCATACATACATACACATACATACATACATACACATACATACACATACATACACATACATACATACGCATACATACACATACATACATACATATATATACATACATATACATACATACATACATACATACACACACATATACATACATACATAGACATACATACATACATATACATACATGCATACATGCATACATGCATACGTATGTATGTACATGCATGCATACACACACACCGGGGAGAGAGAGAGAGGGAAAGAGCATTAATTGGGGGTTGAGAGGGTGAGTTAATGTGAGATTATAAAAAGATATAAAGCACCCTTAAAAGTTACAAAAAATAAGGGTATTTTTGTCCAATGAAAAATGGGTAGATTGATAACCTACCATAACACAGAGTAGGTTATCAATCCCCTATATATATATATATATATATATATATATATATAGAGAGAGAGAGAGAGAGAGAGAGAGAGAGAGAGAGAGAGAGAGAGAGGTTTTTTTACTATTGTTTAGCATGGAATTTTACTTCCAAGCCATTTGGCTTGGAGCGGAAACAGCCACGGTTACTAGAATTTATTACATTTATTCTACGCGGCTGAACCTCATTGACCCTTTCACGACTCTCTTTGGAGACGGCCGATAAATGAAAACGATGCAGAGATCCTTACAGCAGTTCAAGTTTTATAGTTCTAACTAGCCCCTTGGTACCCCGAGCCCACCCAATCAAGGTTGGCCTCCTTACAGGTAAAGCCAATACCTTTTTAAATCTAGCTTAGGCTAAATAGGAAAATTTGTTGAGAATCCTAACTTGTCTTACTTATACTAGAATTCTATTCGCAGTTTTATTCTACTTAATTATTTTTTCTAGAATAGTTATTGACATGATAAAAGAAAGAGAAGGAGAGAGTGAGAGTTATCCATCTTGATAAGGCATAAGAGAGAGTCATTTATATTCTAACTTGTCTTACTTATACTAGAATTATATTCGTAGTTTTATTCTGCTTAATTATTTTTTCTAGAATAGTTGTTGATGTGATAAAAGAAAGGGAAGGAGAGAGTAAGAGTTATCCATCTTGAAGGCATAAGAGAGAGTCATTTGTATAGTTCAATTTTTTAATATTTTTTTCTTTCTCCTAGTTATTTTTTTCCCAATATTTTTTTCTGTTTTTTGTTTGATATTTATGCTAAATCTTGAGCCGACATGGTCAATCTACTCTGCGTAGCATGCTGTTCTACATGGTATTAGAGTCATAGGCTTAGGGATTGGTTATTCATTCATTTGTAGTTTGACATAGTTCAAAAGTTTTCAGTAATACGCTGTGTAGTAGTGCAAGCATGTGGACTTTTATATGACGATTTAAGAGGTGAATCATCATAGTTAAAGCTACTACCATCTCTAGCATTAGGATCAAAAAATTGAATCAAATTTAAAGTTGAGTAGAAAACATGGCAAACATCTTTATGATCCTTCTATTTATAGACAGGTTGTGGGCAGTTTGATCTATTTGACTACCACAAGGACAAATATTTGTTATATAGTTAGCATTGCCAACCGATATATACAGTGTCCTCGGCAGCCGCATCTTGATATAGTTTTATAAATCCTGAGGTATATTGCTAAGATTGTTGATTATGGTATTTTATATACTAATAATTCTTTAGTCAAATTAGTAGGTGTTACAGATGCAGACTATGTTGGTGATGTAGATATACGTAGGTTTGCCACTGGTTATTGTTTTAGCTTGGGATCTAGTATTATTTCTTGGTGTAGTAAAAGACAATCTACTATTGCATTGTCTTCTACAGAAATAGAGTATCATGCGCCTACAATAGCAATTCAGGAGTCGACTTGGCTCACGAGGTTGCTAGGTGATTTAGGTTAGGACACTGACTATATTGTTCCTCTTTATTGTGATAATAAGAGTGCAATCCAATTGACGAGAAATCTGGTAGTTCATGCAAGGACAAAACGATTGAAGTTCATCATCACTTTATTAGAAAAAAAATTGCAGATGAAGAGGTTGATTTACCTCCGATTTCTATAGAGGACCAGCTAACGAATATTTTCACCAAAGGATTGGTGAGCGAGCAGTTTGAAGATTTGCAGAGCAAGCTCGGCATTGTCAGCAGGGACTTCACAATAAGAGGAAGCATTGGGAACCATCGCTTGTTCTACTTATGCTAGGATTCTATTTCTAGTTTTATTCTATTTAGTTATTCCTTTTTATAATAGTTATTTTTATTCTTTAGCATGTGGCGTGAGAAAAGAGAGAGTTAGGGAGAGTGAGAGTTGTTCTTCTTGGTAAGGTGTGAGAGAGTGTTTTCAGATAGCTCAATTTTTTAATAAAATATTTTTTCACTTTCTTAATTATTTTTCTTCCAATGTCTCATTTATATTTTTTATTTAGTATTTGTTTTAGATCTTGGACCGGCACAGTCAATTTATTTCGCGTAGCACACCGTTCTACAAAATTGCTATCCAATTTGAAGCCAGGGTTGGGTTAGAAATAATATTGGAGCATTCAACTTAGCCTCGATGCCAGTTAAATTATTTAAATAGAATTTATAACTTGATCCATATAAAGTTAGCTGATATTTCTAGAAAAGAGCTCGCTGTCCAACCAAAACATGGATCAGGCTTCTAAATAGGATCCAATTAAGGTGCAGCCAGGCTTCACCGAGTCCTCCCATACTGAATCTAGATTGAAGAATTTGGAGTTAGGCTCGAGTGAGGATGGTTGAATGATTATAAAAGGGGCAGAAAACAGCTAAATTGATTTGATAGATGAGAACTCGTGAAGCACCCAAAGCTGGGGGAGAAAAATGAATCCAACAGTCATTGCTTTTAGTAATGAGTTCTCATGAAAGGAGGGAAATTACCTGGAAAAGAAGAAAGTAGGAATAGAAAAAGAAGGGACATTCTCTTTCTCCATCCTACGGGGGAATTGCAGAATCCACAAAGACGCTCTTTCCTTAAATACGGACTCATTTTATTATATATTTTAGAATTTCTCTCCTTTTTGGGCGAAAGGAAAGAGATTTTTTTTATCTTTATTTCTTGGAGAGGAGGAATAAAATGCACGGTCATCCAAAGATCACCTAGTTTGCTATATTTTACTTCCTACGATCCTCTTTTATTGCTAGAATTATTATTGGTGACACTGTCTTCGGGGTGAAGCCGACCAAACATTGGCGACTTGGCTGCCATAATTTTTTTCCAAATATATTTTTTAAATAGAATGAAATAAGATTTTTTTTATATTAAGAGATCAACATATATTTTACATAATTTTTTTAGAAAAATATATATTTGACCAAACATAAGCTACTATAAAATGTGCTATTTTTTCATGATCAAATAAATATAAAAAATTATATTTTTCAGAAATTATATGCTCAGATATTATCTTTCTAAAAAAAATATTTTATATTTTTTGCGAATCAAAAAAGCACCTGGTATGAAAGATTGGAGATTAAAAGAAATAGGTGTGCCCAAAGATGTTTCATGGAACGATACCTAAGGAATGGGTGCTTTCCTAAGCAGCAGCAGAGAAAAAAAAAAAGAAAAAAGAAGAAGAAGAAAAAGAAGAAGAAGAAGGAGAGAGAGAGAGAGAGAGGAATGGGTGCTTTAGAGTCTCTAGCCTACGCGAGTACGAGTACTAAAAAACTAAAAAATAATTAAAAAAGTAAAAACGAAAAAAAATAAGTTGTTGGCGGCCTTGATGCCTATTTAATATAGATATCGTACCATACTTAGGAATCCAAGGACAGATATGACACATGGTGTGGGGATCGTAGGGCGCACCAAGTCGCGGGCGGGCAGAAGCAAGGGCAGTACTGATCTACCCAAAAGAAAAAAAAAAGAAAAAAGAGCGGTACTGAAGAATCCGAGACTCCCTGCTGCTTGCGCTGGTGGCCCATCGGCTGAGTTCTGCACAAAGTTGCGAGGGAGGCGAAGGAAATTAGGACCTCATCCAATATAGTGTATAAGCATCTAAAATTTATTCAGTAAAACATATTTCTTTCATTTAAGCTCTAACGTCTTTATCAGGCTAAGAGTTCAAAGTCATTCAAATCTAATCATAAATACCACGGTCGGCCCGTAGTCAGTCCTAATAGATCCCTGTTGCAGTATTTCCTAATCCACATAGGTATGGGTCGGATCCGCTCTAATATCATTTGTTACAACTGAGGATCTCATTCAAAATGGCTAGTCGAAAAGTATTATTTGAGTTGCTTGATACTGTATGAGTATCCAAGATCTACCTAGTGAATAACCGATTTATAACTAAACACACGTCCGCGCGGATCCTCATAGGAACAATGCCTCGCATGGCCCAGTAGCAACCGGGCAGAGCTTGCCATGGTTTAGTTAGCCTCCAGCAAGGCACCAAGTAGTTTGTTCTTTTGCCTAGAGGGATATCTCGACTCCTGTCTCCGGATTTCCTTCGGTTATACTGCACCGTTGTCTTGATGTTCAGCGGAAAGCCTTCTCGTTCATGCTCAGCTAGTGAATGGCGCGTACAGTACGCATGAAAATTGTTGTCGAAAATTACTATGTTAATATTATTAGGCTTCGACTGTTTATTAGCAAGCGCTTAAGATCGACGCCTACTTATTAAATCAAATTAGCCAATTACTAGCCCAGAGGAAGTAGCTAAAGTGATTTTACGAAGTAGCGGCACGCAATTGGGACCCCCGACCCCACTAGAGGAAAATGGATTCGGTCCAAAAGAAGTGGAGTTAAAAGAACTTCTCCAGCAACGGTCGATATTTGTATACACCACGTGACCCACCTACATATAAATCCTTCTTATTTTTAATTAATTCACTCATAACTTTTTGAAATTTACCTATCAGCGCTGCCTTCTAGTAGAAAACAACCTTCTTAAATACCGTGGAAATGCTGCAAGGACCATATATATATATATATATATATATATATATATAGAGAGAGAGAGAGAGAGAGAGAGAGAGAGAGAGGAACGGAAAAAGACTCATCTCCGGATTGAGCCCAGGATTTTCTTGAAGCTAGAAAAATCTATGATAGACGGACAACCTTCCAAAGAGAGTGATGCGACCCCAAAACGGATATGCAGAGCAAAAGATCTTAAAGTCTGCTGATTTTGTCTTCATTTCATTCTTCAGCTGCTACGAGTCCTCCAAAGGTAGAACAGGAAGAAGAGATGAGATGCACGCCAATTTCATACGACCTAATCGAGTGGCATAAAATCTACCTCTTAGCTTATATCAAGATATTGATTTCTCCCCACAATAATTTGTTTCTCAAATTGAGAAATTAGAAGATATGCTAACCAGCAACCGTATTTGGAAACAGCAATTAGTGGATATTGGTACTGTCACTGCTAAATAGGCAATGTCTATCCAACACCATGAAACTCGCCGTAGCTTATTTGAATGTCAGGCAAACAAAGCATATTGAAATGAGAGACAGTTATGCTCACATTGCTTAGAATATAACAGAAAACTTCATTTCCTTTCATGTAACATTTTTAGTATTTAGAGCTTACGAGAATTTTCGAGACCACCACATGCAATATGAGGTAAATTCATAAATTTTGGGTCCATATACTATCACATGGAAGTCATCTGAACTTCAATACTACGACATTAATAATGCAAGCAGTACTTGGAATCCAAAACCTCGAATCAGATACTGATTCAGCCCTGTCACAGTTGCATCACAGATTAAGTTCCATGCTGGCAATAAAGTGCAAAGCATTTATTTAAGTCCGGAATACTGGCTTAAAACATCAGGTGACGGTAGCACAGTTCCTTTGAAATAGTTGGAACCACAATTCGCTAAGCACATCTTAGATTTTTGTGGCCAGCAACTGTATTCTGATCTTAAGATGCACCTAATTTGTACAGCGTGCGTGCGAATGCTCATGCAAGAACATTAAGACATGGTAAGATATGGGAGCTGAGGATCATCTATGGTGCTGGCGAAACATTGCTGTCAAACATTTCAGATGACTGCATCATCAGTAATTACGCAGGTTTATTATACAAGGGATATTTACAAGTTTGAGGAGCTCTCAGCGATGCCCTCACAAACATCTCCACGGCACAGAGGGCACACCCTGCAAGATTCAGTAGTAAACAAATAATTTGATGATTACAGTGTTATATTGATAAGTTGATGCATTACAAAAAGAATGAGCAGATATGGCTATACCCATGTATTTCTTTAAGCCACTTATCAACGCATGACATGTGATACTCATGGCGGCAGGGAAGGACTCTTATTTTATCTCCATCCTCGTACTCAGCCAAGCAGATGTAACATCTGCACATGAGAGAGCAGAAAATGTTCATACCAGGTAGTAACAAAAAACTTACATGCGCACATACCCACACACAAAAGCATGCACCATTTAGCCAGTCGGATGAGAAATTATGATAAACAAGTCATCTGTAAACCAAAGATGTTTCAACCAAACCATGTACTTCAACAATAATAGAAACAGGTTATATCAGCTCAAAAGAAATCCATTTCATGACAAACAAGATGAGCAACTAAATGGTCAATAAGAGAAATAAACTCCAGAAAATACAGATAAACATAACAAATGTGCTTGACAAGAAATAATAGTGTATGCCTTCTTATTAGAGAAATGACCCAATACTTAAAAGACAATTAAAAGGAATAACCAAAGTATCTCCACACTAAATAGATTACACCATTTTACTAACATCCGGCAGTATTAAGATATGGCATTTCTAGTTAGTTGTTGGGTGCAATTTTCAGCAAGGTCTTGCCAATTGAACTGACCATGCCACTCGTTACTTTCTTTTGCATGTTGTTTTTATCATCAAACTGTACATGGATTGGTTTAAAGAGAAAAGGGAACCTTGACCAGAAAAGGCGAAAGTAATCTCATGAAAAGAACAGTAGCATGTCTGATTCTAGCATTGAAATGTTACCGTTGCTACTGCAGATTTGTCTAGCATCAGCATCAATTCATTGATTTCACAAACAAAATCGTAATATTAGGCCAGTAAAATGGATCTCCTTAGGAGATTGATTACCCTAAAAGTTTTTTTTCTTTGATGCAATGAAATTTAAGTTACATCATCTTCAAAAACTGCTGCTGCTTCTTTTTTGGTACATAAAAACAGCTTCTTCATTAAACACTGGTTAAACCTGTCCAGTCTGAATAAGGTGATCAAATGCATGCCAATAAGCACCTGAAATTTCTAAAAAACCAAAATGACGTAGATTAAGACTTACTGTTCCACATCATCTCCACTTCGAGCTACATCAAGCTTTTCATAATTCTTGGAGGGTAATGAATTAATGACAGATTCTGGTGCTGGAAGTGAAACCATTGAAAGTGAAAGTGACACTGGCTGGCGATGGATTTCATCCAGGACCTGCAGGGTAATTAAGCATCATAAGATATAAAGAAAAATTACTCACACCAAACAATATGTCTCACGCAGTGTTTTCATTAAGGGTGGCAATGTATGACCCGAGCCGCAACCAACTTAAGAAAAACAGGTTCAGGTTTGATATAATGGTTCGAGTTGTAAACAGGTCAACCTAACTTGACCTGTTTACCAAATGGGCCAGGTTTAGGTTTAGAGTCCTAACTTGTTCAACCCATTTTGACCCGTTTAATAGTTAGGATGGGTCAACACGGTTATAATTAACCTATTTAAATAGTTTAAGACCCATTTAACCCATTTAAAACATGTTTAACCTATCTAATCTGATTTGAAATGCTTATTGAGTAGGTTATGCAGGTCCAGCCTGGTTACATGTTTAATCAAGAGGTTGGATCCAGTTTTGGATTTTTGATCCATTTAATAAACAAGTCATGCTCGGGTTGACATATTTCCGACCAAGATTTCCCGAACCGGTATGGGGGTTGTATTGGCCGACGGCTGGTTCTATACAGTATGGATTTACACCGAGCTGTTCCAGGGCATACTAAAAATAGGGAGAGGGAGGGGGAGAGGTCCGAGAGGAAGAAAAGAAAAGAGGAAGAGATAGAGAGATGAGAGAGATGAAGAGGGAGAGCGAGGGAGGGAGGGAAGGGGAGGGCCGAGGGCTAAACTCTAACCCTAACCCTAGCGGAGTGAGAGAGGGATGCAGGGGAGAGGCTTACTGAGGATGGCTAAAGGAGCTGCGAGCAACATCGAACGAGAGAAGGGGGAGGAGGTTATAACCAAACCAGTAGGGAAGGTGGTCGAACTGAGTGGTGGGGGAGGAGTCTTATAACCAAACCAACCCAATCCAACCTGCTGAACCGTTCCTACTTGCCATCTATTCAGTTTGGTACAGACCGAACCACTCAGTTTGGCTCAATTCGGCAATCACTATTTCCGACCCAAACCCTATCAACCCGATTTGACCAATTTGCCGCCCCTAGTTTTCACCCACAAAGATGGGTTTTGGAGATCAGCAGCAGCAGGAGCCTTTTTGCAAATCAACTACAAAGTCAACACCTAGAAAACCAACAGAAGCCCCAATGCTTGCACATGCAGCTCAGTTAGATGAGGATCAAGCAAGGTAGATTGTGCATAAGTTGGACAAATTGGGTCAGGTTGTGTTCCAGTTGAACATGTTGTGCAAGTCCCTTCCCCGGTTAAGAGTGGACAACCCTAAATTCTGACCTTACATGTTGAGAAAGGTAGATGCTAGTCAGCTGTTGTCTGCAACATATAATCAAGGCGGCAATAATTGGAGACACAGGAGGTGGTGGAAGATAGCAAGCAAGGAAGTACAGTACATTCTATTCCATGTAATCTTCTCCTCTCCTCCACCTGCCTTCCTCCTTTGCCTTCTCTCCTCCCAAGCACCGGCTCCGCCTTCCTTTCCTCCTCTTTCTGCTTATGTTTTTTAAATTTTTCTGATTTATTTCTAGTTTTCTATTTTTATATATTTTAACTAATTTTAACATTTTTATAACTATTTTTTAATGCAAACCACCCAGTTCCTGCCTAGGCAAACGCATACATCCTCATATGCCCCAACTATGTGCATACTATGGCCACATGCAAGAACCTTGATGATGATTAAAACAGAGGCATGAGAGTAACATCACAGATAATTAATGAGATACTTTTGAGGTATCTTTGATGTGGTCACCTGAAGCATACATGTCATTGACACAAATATATAGTTTACTAACTTCATGACAATTATATAATAAGATTGTATGATAAAACAAATAACAGAAAGGGAAACTAAAAAAAAGAAAAGAAAAGAAAAGAACAAGAAAAAGTGATATATGCTGGACAACCTCCATCCATTTTCCACATTACCCCCCAACAAGGACCTTTGATCTTTTTCAGCAATAATAACAGAACATATTGTAAATCAGTTGTATACCCATAAGCCATTTACCAAGAAGTACCACAAGAAAGAAAGAGAATAACAAGAATTTATAAAGGAAGCTAAGCAGAATATAATACAAAAAACTGCACAGGATCCACTTTGATCATTGAAAACAACAGGTATAGCCGGTTCATGTTAGATGCAATGCCAGAAACAACTCATACATACATAATGTATGTATCTATATGATTCATATATAAGTACATTGAATAGATGACCAATTTAACTTGCATCAAACCTACGAAAATGCAAAAAGGATTCAGATTTGCTAATTCAAATTTGACTGAAGAATGTAAAGCCTAATGGAACATAAGAATTTAACTCATATTATTTAAGAAAGCATCACACTAACAGGATCTATAAGTTAAACCAAGATGTACTTTGACTACCAGAATTTTTTCGGAACTATAATAACAGGGTATAACTAGTTCACAAGGAAGTTCATGTGACCAGTTATGCTCAAATGCACAGATATGCTTGACAATATCCCCTGCTGCTTCTTGCCCATCCTTTAGGTCAAGTCAATAATTTCAGCATCAAACTATCCAGTATCATCTCAAAGTCCAATAATATAGTGCAAATATGTCATAATTTCTGGGAGCAATCAAGAAAACCCATATGATATATTCAACAACAGGACAATGAAACATAATAAAAAAAACTCCACCAAGGTTATAAGTTTCAAGAAGAAGAAATATAATATTAAATAGTCATTCATATACCTACAAATATACAGTTCATACAGATTGGTCAAGCAAGAGGATAGCTAAATTAAATACAGGGTGGAACAATTAATATGAAGGAAGCTACCTCAAATAAGGCTTCAGCTAACATGACAATTCTTGAAATGCTTGCTCGAGTGCTTGACTCTTCAGTTATTAAGAGTGAATCACAAGAGCATGTACCATCTGGATGGAGACCTGATGGACAGAAGGAAGTTTGCCTATTGCTATCATCAAAGCCAGCACGAAGTCGTTCTCTTATCTGCAGTGAGATATGTATCAGGTGTCAGAAGAATTACCTGATGTGGCAGATCAAGTTCAACATAAAATGCAAGAAGAAATAACAATAAAAGACTTCAAGCTTCTTAGCTGCTTATCTTGTTTAGAAATTTTACATAATAAATCAAAGGCAGGTAATTGAGAAAAAAGTAAAGGCATCTTCACCAAGAATCAGGCTATGAAGACATCCAGATATTCTGGCGTACATATGAGCATAAGATGTGAAAGAGCAAACAGTAGCTATAACATCCAATTTTGTGAACAGATGTAAGTTAAGCATGCATGGTCACTTCATCATTATTAAGAGCCTTGATAATATCTTGATGTGCGTACACAATCTAAAGGGATGCACACACTTACCATGAGTAGCATTAATTACATGTGATGCACAACTTGAAGAAATAAAACTGGATAAAAGATCACCTCGGATCTAGAATGCCAACTTAGTCCACTTGGATGATAACGTCTCCGGCGCATATAGATGGAATCGTCTTCAACCCCACTCCCGAAAAGATCATCACCAATGTCAAGTAGCCATCTGTCACGAGATCCTAGATCATCATTATCTTCAGCTGACAAAAATATTGATGGAGAGTCAATATTCCTAGAACTGCGTCTTGAGAAAGCATCCCAAAACAGTCTCCTACTATTCCTTCTTGCATCACTGCTACCTGCTTCCCCAGTACTACTGGGCAAAGCATTGGAAGAGATACTGACCACATCAACATGAAGCACAGTTCCATTTCTTTGTTCTCTTGACCCATCAGAAGAAAGGAATGCTGCACCAGCAGAGGTTATGTTTACGGTGGGTTCTTGACCCGAAAAATTCCAAGTTGAAGAGGAATTGGAAGTAGAAGAGGAGCTAAGGATGTCCAGAACATTTGAAGGATTTTCGGTAGGTGAAATCCTGCTTGCAGGTGAATGTCCAGGTCCCAGATGAGGCACGCTATTAGAAAACCTCATTGGAGAAGTCTGCGAGCCACAATCACTTGGGGGATTATCTAGATCAATAGCTGGAGCTAATGTAGTTTCTACATTTCTCAATAATGGTTCCAAATGTTCTGGTTTTCTAGAAGTGCTTGCCGGATCACAACTACATTCTGCATGAGTAACGTCTGGGCCAGAACTTGCATCTGGTAGAGAAGGAACAAGATCCTTACTTGCAGACAGGCACTTCCCAGGATCACTAGTTTCACCATTTCTTTTTTCTGTTGAGTGCTCCATAAGGTCGCCGTTACTGTTTTGACCAGACCTCATGTGTTGACTTGTGGAGCTGGAAGAGTTATTTGCTAAGGAGGTCAGAGGAGACTCCTTCACCAAAACCTGAAGATTATTAGCTAACACTGGTTCATGAAGTGTGGATGATATCACTGACTCCTCTGATTGCTGAATTTCCATCTGCAGATAGAGAATGGCATTGTGCATCTTCAGGTCATGTGTCCTAAATCCCATTGTCCAACATGAGGTAACATTAAAAAATAGGAAGTAATTTTTTGCCAAGAACCATCATGATGCGTAAGCAACCAAAAGATAGTTACAAAAAAAAAGGCTATTGTACATAGATGAGGTAAAGCAATATTTGCATAATTTTTCTCTACAAGGGCGGGCATTTTGAAAAAGAAAAATAATATGGTAATGTTTAGGTGCTCCGAAATTCCAGTCACACATTTCACTACCACATACAAAATTTGACTTGAATATTGAATGAAAGAGGAAGCGCGGATCCACAAGACAGGTATATAAATCATGCTTTGGGCTGACATCCCATATCTAAAATTGATGCCAATAATTTACAAAATTATCTTTATGTGAAACCTATGATTTTCATCACACATGACCATGTTGATCCTTCAAATTCTGTTCTTACCACTTACACCACATAATAAATGGATTGAAACCATCAAAACAATCAGATGTAATTATTGTCTGCATTGGACAAAGAAAAAGAAGAATAATTAATGTTTTGAGCACCCTTGACGGATAATCAAATTGAGATGGTATACGCATGTACAATCAAAATCTTGGGGGCTCCTTTGAGGGGTACTTGAGGATGATAGTATTATTTTGATGATTAACAAGCAATTATCTAGAGTATATTATAAGTTAAATTGATACTTCATTTATAAGTTCATTACTCTCAGTATATTTGTATGAATTGATATAGATACATGTCTTTGTTCATTTGAATGAATCTAACCTTGAGATGCAGCAAAGTGTAGATTGAGTCGACCCAAAGGATGATTGGGTCGACCTCGGGCACATCAAGAAGTCATTTGGCACACTTCTGCAAAATTGGCACAGATGAACAGTGAGTTGGGTCGACCCAAGGTAAGCATGAGTCGACCCAAACTTCAAGAACCTCAAAACATGAAAGAAATATGTTCTCTGGATTTACTGAGAGGGTCGACCCAAACAGTGGTTGAGTCGACCCAAGCTTGAGTCGACCCAAACCCTGAGAGGGTCGACCCAAAGGCAAGACAGAAAGGCAGACAGAAAATGGTTCTCTGGAATTACTGAGAGGGTCGACCCAAGAGAAGTTGAGTCGACCCAAGTGAACTTTGAGTCGACCCAAAGAATGGTTGGGTCGACTCATGGGAAGGAAGGCTGAAATTTCAAGTTTCTGTGTTTTCTGAGAGGGTCGACCCAAGGAATGTTTGAGTCGACCCAAGTGAAAGTTGGGTCGACCCAAGGACAGGTTGAGCCGACCCAAACACGGGCTGAAGCATAACGGCTAGTTCTGCAGATGTACTTTTTGTCCTTCCCAAGGTCAGTAACGGCTAGTTTTTCAAATCTAACCATTGGGGCTTGTCCAAAGGATGTGGGAAGCTATTTAAAGGGGCACTATTCATCAGATAGAACAACTTTTGAAAGAGATATCAAAGAGTACACAAGAAAACAAAAGTGCCCTAATCTTCTTCATTCAAGTGCTTCATTCAAGAATCAAAGAAAGGGGTTGAGCAGATTCAAAGAGTCATCAAGAGCTCCATCCTCCCTTGAAGAGTGAAGCATCCTTGACAAAGAAGAGCAAAGCCACTTCAAAGCGATAAATACTTTCTAACTCTTCTTTGTAGTTAATATTGTTTCATTTGCTCATTTAGGAGTTTGAATCTTTCCTTTTTGTTTATCAAACTATTTGTAAAGGTTCGTTGGTAAGCCCGTAAAACCAACAAAGGTTTTTGGTGAACCCGAAAAACCAAAGTGTATAGGTTCGTTGGTGAGCCCGCAAAACCAACAAAGGTTTTTGGTGAACCCGGAAAACCAAAGTGTATAGGTTCGTTGGTGAGCCCGTAAAACCAACAAAGGTTTTTGGATTGTGAGCCCGGAAAACAATCCAACTGTAATCCGCGAGATTATAGTGAATTCCCAAGGGGTCGCTTGGGGAGTGGACGTAGGTGCTAAGGAGAGCACCGAACCACTATATATTGTTGTGTTTGTGTTGTGCTTGTGTTTACATTTATTCTTGCATTATCTTCCATCTTTGTTCTAGTTTAACTCATTCAAATAATCTAAGAAAGCAACCACCGCACTTAATTAAGAAAGCTTTTAAAACACCAAAATTGAGAAGAAATCAATTCACCCCCCCTCTTGGATTGTCACCTTGGGCAACAAGTGGTATCAGAGCAAGGTGCTCTAATAGTACTCATTGATCTCACAATCAAGAGTTAAAGATCATGACAACCCAAGTGGGATGTGCAATGAGTGAGGGGCAATCCACAAATAGACCACCTCTATTTAATGGCACAAACTACACATATTGGAAAGCTAGAATGAGGATATTCATTCAAGCTTCAGATTATGAACTATGGCAAATCATCACTAGAGGACCTCACACACCCACACTTAACATAGAGGGCACTATCATACCCAAACCAGAAATGGATTGGAATGAGAGTGATAGAAGATTAGCACAGTTAAATGCAAAAGCTATAAATGTACTTTACTGCTCATTAGATGTAAATGAATTTAATAGAATATCTACTTGCACTACCGCCAAAGAAATTTGGGACAGACTTGAGGTCACACATGAAGGGACCAATCAAGTTAAGGAGTCTAAGATAAACATATTAGTACACAAATATGAATTGTTTAAAATGGAATCTACTGAGTCCATAACTGATATGTTTACTCGTTTTACTGACATTATAAATGGGCTTAAGAGTTTAGGAAAATCTTACTCTAACTCTGATTTGGTGCGAAAAATTCTCAGGTCTCTACCAAGGAATTGGGAGGCCAAGGTAACCGCTATTCAAGAAGCAAAGGACCTCAACACACTGCAGTTAGAGGAGCTTCTAGGATCTCTCATGACCCATGAGTTGACAATGAGGCAAAATTCAGAAGATGAGGTCAAGAGAAGAAAGCCCATTGCCCTAAAGACTACCACCCCTAAACAACTAACTGAATCGGAAGATTCAGATGATGATGAAGAAATCGATGAAGAAGGGATGGCTGTGCTTGGGAGAAGATTCAGAAAATTCATGAGAGGTAAGAATAGGTTCCATAAAAAGAAAACCTTCCTTAAAGGTAACTCAAGCAAAGAAAAGGGTAAGGACAAAGAAAAGGAAAAAGAAACTCCCATTTGCTATGAGTGTAACAAAGCCGGGCATTATAAGATAGATTGCTTGAAGTGGATGGCAAGAAAGTTGAAAAAGAAGAATTTCATGGCTGATTGGAGTGAAAGTGAGGAATCAAGTTCGGAGGAGGAAGATCATCAAGAGACGGCCCAAATGTGTCATATGGCCAATGACGATGAGGTAGATTCTGAACTTGAGTGTGATTTTACTGTTGATGAATTACATGATGCTTTCTTAGAACTCATGGAAGAACATAAGAAACTAATTAATAAAAATAAAGCTTTAAAAGAAGAAAATCAATCTCTTGTCAAAGATAAGCTAAAACTGTCTCATAACTGTGAAACATTAAGTAGGAAACTTGCAAATGAAACCAAGAATCTAATTGCTGAAAATATCAAGCAAAAAGAAGATGTTGAAAAATATAAAACTTTGGTAGATAAATTTACTCTTAGTTCTACCAAATTAAATTTGATTCTTGATAGCCAAAAAGCTGTATATGATAAGGCCGGTTTAGGATATAAAACAAATAGGAAACAAAAATTCTTAAAGAACATTTTTGTAAAAGCTAAAAGTGAAAATATTACTTGTTACTTGCTGCAATAAGTTAGGACATAGAGCATATGAATGTAACTTTAGAAAATCCAGTCAAAACAAATTAAGTTATAATCAAAAGATTAAATTCAAGAAAGTTTGGGTTCCAAAAGGAACATGGAGTACTAACCCTAAAGGACCCAACTTAGTTTGGGTACCTAAAGTTTCTTCTTGATCTTGATTGCAGGTGTGTCTTGCAGCTGACAAAGTGGAAAAACGATGGTATCTAGATAGCGGCTGTTCAAGACACATGACCGGTGACGAAGATCAATTTGTCACCTTGGAATCAAAGAAGGGTGGAGTAGTAACCTATGGAGACAATGGTAAAGGGCATATCATTGGAAAGGATAAAATTTTCATTGCTCCATCTATTTTTGTAGAAAATGTCTTATTAGTTAAGGGTTTGAAACATAACCTTCTTAGCATAAGTCAATTTTGTGATAAAGGGTTTAAAGTTACATTTGAAGCATCTGTATGCATAATCACTAATCCTAAAGATAATAGCATTGTACTTGTAGGACAAAGGCAAAGAAATATTTACTTAGTAGATCTTCATGAGTTAGGCAAGAAAAATGGATTATGCTTAATTACTAATGAAGAAAAGAAAAATGAAACTAGTTGGCTTTGGCATCGAAGATTAGGACATGCAAGTATGGAATTAATATCAAAACTAGTTAAGAAGGAATTAATAAAAGACGTGCCAAAATTGATCTTTGAAAAGGACAAAATATGTGGACCATGTTCATTGGGAAAACAAACTAAATCATCTTTCAAATCGAAGAATGTAGTATCAACAACTAGACCATTTGAACTTATACACATGGATTTATTTGGACCTACTAGAACTACAAGTCTAGGAGGGAAGAAATATGGACTAGTTATTGTTGATGATTTCTCAAGGTATACATGGGTTTCATTTTTGGCACATAAGAATGAAGCATTCTCAGAATTTTTGAAACTATATAATAATATCATAAATGAAAAGAAACTCACCTTAGTAGCAATTCGAAGTGATCATGGTACGGAATTTGAAAATCAACACTTTGAAGAATTTTGCACTAAAAATGGAATATCACATCAATTTTCAGCACCTAGAACGCCTCAACAAAATGGGGTTGTTGAAAGGAAAAATAAGACATTGGCAGAAATGGCACGCACAATGTTGTGTGTCAAATCTTCCAAAGTACTTTTGGGCTGAAGCTATAAACACTTCTTGCCATATTCTAAATCGAGTTTTAATACGACCTATAACCAAGAAAACTCCTTATGAACTCTGGAAGAATAAGAAACCAACTGCTAAATATTTTAAAGTGTTTGGATGTAGATGTTTCATCTTAAATAATGGTAAGGAGGATCTAAGTAAATTTAATGCCAAGTCAGATGAAGGTATCTTTTTAGGATACTCCACATCTAGCAGGGCATACAGAGTATTCAATAAAAGAACCTTAGTAGTAGAAGAGTCAGTCAATATTATATTTGATGAGTCTGATAGTGAGTCTGCTAGGAAAGAAAATATTGTTGATGATGATACAGGAATTATCGACTTTGAAAAGTTGAATATTGATGACGTGCCAAATCAAGATAAGGGAGATGATTGCGTACCACCACAACCCCAAAATTTGCCAAAGGAATGGAGGTATGCATATGGACACCCTAAAGACTTAATCATTGGTGATCCATCACAAGGGGTAAGAACTCGATCATCTCTTAGAAATTTAAATGATTATCTTGCTTTTGTTTCACAATTAGAACCTAAGACTTATGAAGAAGCTGAAAAAGATACTAATTGGATAAATGCCATGCAAGAAGAATTAAATCAATTCAAAAGAAGTAATGTATGGACATTAACTGAAAGACCAAAGCATAATTCAGTAATTGGAACAAAATGGATATTTAGAAATAAATTAGATGAAAATGGATTAGTTATAAGAAATAAGGCTAGACTTGTAGCTAAGGGATACAATCAAGAAGAAGGAATAGATTTTGATGAGACATTTGCTCCTGTAGCTAGATTAGAGGCTATTAGATTACTTCTAGCATTTGCATGTTTCATGGATTTCAAATTATATCAAATGGATGTGAAGAGTGCATTCTTAAATGGTATTATTGAGGAGGAAGTATATGTAGAACAACCTCCAGGATTTGAGAATCATGAATTGCCAAATCATGTGTTTAAACTACATAAGGCATTATATGGATTAAGATTAAAGCAAGCACCTAGGGCTTGGTATGATCGTTTAAGTAAATTTCTGCTTGATAATAACTTTAGTAGAGGAAATGTAGATAAAACTCTATTTCTCAAAAGAAAGGACAAAAATCTATTAGTGGTACAAATATATGTAGATGACATAATCTTTGGTGCCACTAATGATACTCTGTGCAAAGAATTTGCTGATTTAATGCATGGAGAATTTGAAATGAGTCTAATGGGAGAACTAAGCTTCTTTCTAGGTTTACAAATCAAACAAACTAAAGAAGGCATTTTTATTCATCAAACTAAGTATACAAAGGAAATACTAAAGAAGTTTGGGAATGAAAATCATAAGAGAATTGGCACTCCAATGAATCCTACTAGTAAGCTAGACAAAGATGAAAAAGGAAAGAGTGTTGATATTAAGCTCTATAGAGGACTAATTGGATCCTTGCTCTATCTTACTGCTAGTAAACCCGACATTGTATTTAGTGTAGGGATATGTGCTAGATACCAATCGGATCCTAAGGAGTCACATTTAAGTGCTGTTAAGAGAATCCTTAGATATTTAAGAGGAACTACCAATATAGGATTATGGTACTCGAGAGACTCCTGTCTAGATTTGCTTGCATATTCAGATGCTGATTTTGCCGGATGCAAATTAGATAGAAAGAGCACAAGTGGCACATGTCAATTCTTAGGAAATAACTTAGTATCATGGTTTAGTAAAAAGCAGAATTCAGTGGCACTGTCCACAGCTGAAGCTGAATACATAGCTGCTGGTAGTTGTTGTGCTCAAGTATTATGGCTCAAGCAACAACTAGAGGACTATGGAGTTAAACTAGATAATATTCCTATTAAGTGTGATAATACTAGTGCTATCAATCTTACTAAAAATCCAGTTCAGCACTCCAAAGCCAAACACATAGAAATAAGGTACCATTTTATTAGGGATCATGTGCAAAATGGAAATGTATGTATTGAGCATATATGCACGGAAAAACAATTAGCCGACATATTTACGAAACCATTGAGTGAAGATAGATTCTGCATGCTAAGGAGGAAATTAGGCATATGTGATCCTTTTTATTGAAGAAATATAAAAGGGAGCTAGAAGTCTCTTGATACACTCCTCTAATTTCAAAAATCCCATGAAACATGAGTCAAATTTGTTATCCATAGATTCCTTACTCATGTATCATTGTCCCATAAAGAGTTTATAAGGACTGGAAGCAAGAAAAACTTTTTAGAAGCAAAAAGGAAGAGAAAAGAAAAAGTCTGCACTTGGGTCGACCCAACCCAGAATAGGGTCGACCCAACGTTGAGTCGACCCAACGTCGGGACCCCACTGTTAAAAGGGGACCCGAGAGCATTTCTAGGGCACTGTTTGCCCTTTGTCTTCTTCCGAAAAACCTTTTTCCCACTCTCAAATCTTCTCCAATCATCTCCAAACAGTAGATTTCCTTGAGATCTTAGAGAAATGGGACCTAAAAGAGCCGTAGCCAAGAGATCCGGAAGAGTGACACGGATCCAACGGGAGGAAAGGCAACCTACCGAGCCATCTCCCGTGTCTCCACGACGTGAGGCACGTGCGGAGGGCCCTTCTCCTCCTTCCCCCTCAGTGATACTTGCAAAATTTGCGGGGAGGCCGGTTACAACGGGGAGAAGGATCCATTCCGAGTTCTTCAATCAAGAAGGGTTTCGGATTTGGGAATGGATCCAAAGGCAAGGTTGGGAGTATCTTTGCTCCCTAGATGTGGTTATCTACCCCGGATTGGTACAAGAGTTCTATGCCTTCCTCAAAACTGGTATGGGAGGGCTTGTTTCGGAAGTTCGAGGGGTTCGAATTCGAGTTTCCGAGGAGAGCTTGAGTGAGCTACTTCATCTACCCTGCATAGGAGCCACTCCGGAAAAGCCAGAAAACAAAATGAGAGCTCTACAGTTGATCATGGAAAATGAGAACTTCGACTTTTCCACGAAGGTAATAGCTAGTTCTCTTTCCGCTGAAATGAGATTACTGCTCAATATGATCAATAGGATTTTATTTCCAAAGACCGGGAGATTCGATCTCATCACAGAGCGAGATCTAGCTGTGATGGAGTGTATGATTCGGGGGATTCTCCTAAATCTTCCGGCTATGATACTGAGACAGATGAGGAAGGTAATGTGCAGCAACAGGGTATCACTACCTTATGGTATGATACTCACCTTGATTTTTCGTCAGCACGGTTTACCTCTCGAGGAGGAGGCATCCAAGAGTCTGCATCATACTGATACATACACTGCACGGACACTTATACGCATGGGATATGAGAAAGTGAACGGGCAGTGGATTCACACTGGAGCAGGCATTCAGGGTGAGGCGCCAGAGGGAGATGCACCAGAGGATGAGGATGAGGAGCATATGGATCATCCTACTGCACCCTCAGAGGCTGGACCATCGTCATCCGTTCCTCCGACAGATACGGATGAGTTCTGGAGCAGGATGACTGAGCTCATGTCAGCTCAGGCGAGGACTATCACTGACGGGCTAACGAGCCGATTGGACGCCCGGTTGGATGTCATGTCTGCTGAGATCAGTGATCTGAGGCAGCAGATAGGAGCACTCCGGAGAGAGAGAGACCCATGGACCATCTGTGCCACAGGCTGCTGAGTCAGAGATTTCGGCACAGAGTCATCCAGCTCGTCGTGCTCCACGCCAGACACAGTCTCACCAGGCTCGACCTCCCCTCGCCACGCCAGGACTAGATCCCAGCCGTTAGAGTCTCCCTAGGCTGATCTTAGCATCTATGTTTAGAGCCTAGGCTAGATATCTAGTTCTCATATGTATCTTGCTTTTATCATGTATCTTTAAATCTTGATTAAGGAACATTGTATCTGTTTTTTTTTATTTTTGGAGATGAATGTATGAAAATGTTCCTATTTTGATCAATGAAGTTTGAAGTTTGTTGTTTATTGCATCTTTCCCATGTATCTTTTTGATGATAACAAAAAGGGGGAGAAGTAAAGAAAGAGTATTTATTTATTTTAGGAAGTAAAGAAAGAGTATTTATTTGAGGAGAAGTAAAGATTTTGTGTAGATTAGATAAAGCAACAAAAAGGGGAGAAGTAAAGATATCTTTAGAGTAAGTAAAGAAAGAATAATAAGAGCAAAAGTAAAGAAAGTTAAAGAAAGGAGAAGTAGAGAAAAAGAAATAAGAATTTATGCAAGAAAAGAGAAATAATTGGGCAAACAAATTAAAAATCATATAAGAAAGCTTATACATCTAAGGGGGAGCAATTTGTAACAATGAAATTGATTAAATCAAATATTTTCTATCAAATTTCAGAATTTGGCACATATAAATTCAGAATTTGGCACGCACCTCTCGCACCCCGATACATAACCTGAAACTCATATTTCATCTCAAATTTTTGAAGTTTCATCGCTAATAAATTATAAATGAAAGGGGGAGCAATTCAAAGAGTCAAATTGGCAACATTTAAATAATATAGGGGGAGATTCCACTCTTATATATGAAAAGCTGAAATTCAGCAATTTAAACCCTTTTATAAACTGTTTTTAAAGACAAGTATCAATAGGCTTATACTCTTTATTTTGTAATCATCAAAAAGGGGGAGATTGAGGATGATAGTGTTATTTTGATGATTAACAAGCAATTATCTAGAGTATATTATAAGTTAAATTGATACTTCATTTATAAGTTCATTACTCTCAGTATATTTGTATGAATTGATATAGATACATGTCTTTGTTCATTTGAATGAATCTAACCTTGAGATGCAGCAAAGTGTAGATTGAGTCGACCCAAAGGATGATTGGGTCGACCTCGGGCACATCAAGAAGTCATTTGGCACACTTCTGCAAAATTGGCACAGATGAACAGTGAGTTGGGTCGACTCAAGGTAAGCATGAGTCGACCCAAACTTCAAGAACCTCAAAACATGAAAGAAATATGTTCTCTGGATTTACTGAGAGGGTCGACCCAAACAGTGGTTGAGTCGACCCAAGCTTGAGTCGACCCAAATCCTGAGAGGGTCGACCCAAAGGCAAGACAGAAAGGCAGACAGAAAATGGTTCTCTGGAATTACTGAGAGGGTCGACCCAAGAAGAAGTTGAGTCGACCCAAGTGAACTTTGAGTCGACCCAAAGAATGGTTGGGTCGACCCATGGGAAGGAAGGCTGAAATTTCAAGTTTCTGTGTTTTCTGAGAGGGTCGACCCAAGGAATGTTTGAGTCGACCCAAGTGAAAGTTGGGTCGACCCAAGGACAGGTTGAGCCGACCCAAACACGGGCTGAAGCATAACGGCTAGTTCTGCAGATGTACTTTTTGTCCTTCCCAAGGTCAGTAACGGCTAGTTTTTCAAATCTAACCATTGGGGCTTGTCCAAAGGATGTGGGAAGCTATTTAAAGGGGCACTATTCATCAGATAGAACAACTTTTGAAAGAGATATCAAAGAGTACACAAGAAAACAAAAGTGCCCTAATCTTCTTCATTCAAGTGCTTCATTCAAGAATCAAAGAAAGGGGTTGAGCAGATTCAAAGAGTCATCAAGAGCTCCATCCTCCCTTGAAGAGTGAAGCATCCTTGACAAAGAAGAGCAAAGCCACTTCAAAGCGATAAATACTTTCTAACTCTTCTTTGTAGTTAATATTGTTTCATTTGCTCATTTAGGAGTTTGAATCTTTCCTTTTTGTTTATCAAACTATTTGTAAAGGTTCGTTGGTGAGCCCGTAAAACCAACAAAGGTTTTTGGTGAACCCGGAAAACCAAAGTGTATAGGTTCGTTGGTGAGCCCGCAAAACCAACAAAGGTTTTTGGTGAACCCGGAAAACCAAAGTGTATAGATTCGTTGGTGAGCCCGTAAAACCAACAAAGATTTTTGGATTATGAGCCCGGAAAACAATCCAACTGTAATCCGCGAGATTATAGTGAATTCCCAAGGGGTCGCTTGGGGAGTGGACGTAGGTGCTAAGGAGAGCACCGAACCACTATATATTGTTGTGTTTGTGTTGTGCTTGTGTTTACATTTATTCTTGCATTATCTTCCATCTTTGTTCTAGTTTAACTCATTCAAATAATCTAAGAAAGCAACCACCGCACTTAATTAAGAAAGCTTTTAAAACACCAAAATTGAGAAGAAATCAATTCACCCCCCCTCTTGGATTGTCACCTTGGGCAACAGTACTTTAATCTTTTTTGTAGACGTAAGAAACGAGGCAAAGAACCAAGCTTGTAATAACATCTAAGGTTGCCCTAAATAGGAATGGTTTGTAAATGAGGATCCATAAATCTGAGCCCAAATAATTAGAACAAGAATTGATGGTTATTATGGTTACAGTTGCTGTTTGCAAAATGGGAAAAGTAAAAAAAAACATTGTTTCCAACTTCCAAATGTGTTGTCTGACATGTCCCCATTCAAAAATCTGGAAACCTCCATTCAAGAGGAAGGGCTGCCAACTCATCCTATAAAAAAAATTCAAATACGAGATATACACAACACAAGATCTAGATCTGTGCCTCGTGCACTACTGGCCCTGAATCGGTAAATAGCAGAGGGGAATTGGCACAAGAAAAGACTGGTTTTACTCTTTGTGGCTCCTATATGTTTTTTTCTTTTATACAAAAATAGGATATTTTTTTGCCATCCTAGCGAATCCGCCCATGCTCTTGGTCCAGTAGTCAAGGGGGAAAAAGGAAAAATTATGTCCAGAGGTCGTGCAAACAGTGTTTAGAAGGGGTGTAAGTTTTCTTATAGAACTACTTAGCCTAAATATCGAAGACATATATTCAAACATTCTGCAATAGATCTTCAAAACTTGTGTAACCTCTGTTGTATAAAATTGTGCAACATTAAGGAGGAAAAGAGAAGAAAGTTTTATTGATAACAGCATGTGCAGATTGTGAACTTTACTTGCTACAAACTGCAAATGTCTTGGTTAAATGTTCTACAACAAATAAATTTACACAAAGCCTTTGCACATGCAATACTGCAATAAAAATAAGTAGGTAGAAAAGGCCAGCAGATTTACTGCTTCCTGGTATTTTTACTCTTCAATTATAAGGCTACCCCTATTGTTCTCTTACATATACAGTCTTCACCTGATAGCTGAACTGCTTAAAAGATAAAAATAAGAATAGAAAAAGCCAGCACGCATGCATGCACACACACCCTGACATACGTGCATATATATATATATATATATATATATATATATATATATATATATATATATATATATATATATAATTAAAAGTATATTCCCATGACTAAAATATCAGACCACCATAGCTGCCTAATTTCTTTAGTTGGACACCTTGTGAAAATATAAAGCAGTACTCCTGATGCAATCACGAAAACACCCTCTCCTTAGCCTGTCTTCCACCAGCCAAACCAAAGCCCAAGAAGGCCCCCAAATCCAGCAAGCAGTGAAAATAGCAAAATTCATGTAAGATCTGTAAGTTGACTATGAGATGCAATACTGGCTTGCATCCAACTAAGGGTTAGACCAGGATGACATCAGCCTTCCTCAGCATGCTAAGTAGCCCCCATGTCCATAGGTGTCCTTCCTTTGCTATATCCCTTTCAAAGTGAGTTTGGCACTATGAGTCTACAACCACTGCATCAGATCCATACAACTGAAAAAATGCAGTGTGCATCAGGTTGGGACGCATCAGTTAGGGTGTCAGCTTATGATTTTGATGTCAGTCATCCATTCATCTGACCATCATTCAATATAAAGTTAGCCAAAACTGACCATGCAGCAAATTGGATAGATTTTTTCACTTCTTTTGAGCTGCACTTAGGTTTCCAAAGCCCATATAAGTTAAAGGGTTAACATAGGTTAACCCTCCATGCATTTAGAAGTTGAAGAACCAATTAAAAGCTGAGGTCCTTTTGTGAGTATCCGCGGTTCTTGTTTTAGTATAATGGTAATGCCATAAAACCTTACTTCAAACTTTTAGCCACAAGAGAAGCCCTAGTGCTGACTCCAACCGTACAATGTACCAAACCCTCAAATATTTTTCCGTGTCAACTTCTTCAAGATACAAAAATGGGACTATAAGATGAAGGACTAAGTAATTTCTTCAGGTGATCATTCTCGTTTTCTATATTTAGGAACAATAAGTTACTCCCCTTGCTTTAGATTGGCTTACTTTTGAACTCCTTGCCTTATTCAAAAACTCAAATAAGATTGTGTCTGCAAGGGTCATTGCTAGAGATCTTGTAATCTCAATAGGAATCTCATAAAAGATTCTGTAAATGTTTACTCCTAGCATCCTAGTCTCCTCGTGCTTTTGATATAGTATCTTTAACATTATTTACAACCCTTCACCTAACTAGCTATCATTTATAGAGGCGCAACCAAAAAAAAAAAAAAAAACGGGCAAGACTAGGGGTGGTTTTAATTTTCTTATTTGACTCCCGTAACAAATATAGCTCTGACAGGCTTATGCTATAGAAAGAATGATTATCTTCCAACAGTCATTAAGCTTGTTTGAGATAAAAAATGGTGATTGTGAGGCCAAATCCACATTTACATAACAACTCAAAGTTATCGTGTTGTTTCTCCCCTTATCACTAAGACACTTCTTTCAATTCACCAGATTTTTCTTTTATTCGTCATAAATTTCAGCCATTATTCATTGTCTTATTTAAAATCGTTCAAGAATGTTTTCAGATTACAAGAGCAACAAGATAACCAAAGCATTGACACAAATAGTTACAAAGAGGAGGTGCAAAACATAAGCATCCTTCTAAGATACAACCTAAGAACTACTACATCATTTCATATGCATACAATGTCAAGCAATCCCATCATAAAGAGCAAGCTAAAAAGCAAATGATCATCTAATTGATAACAAATTCAATGTTCGAAAACATAATCCAACCGTTAGAGGGAGAAATTTCCTCGAGAAGTCGCGAAAATACTTATTGACCAACAAAGTACATCGAAATCCGTAAGAAATAAAAGGACAAACTTAAAGATTTCAAGAACAAGAGTGTTAACCTAAAATTCCATGCAATAACCACCCAAACATATATAAACAAAATTAAAAGTCACATACAGAAACGAAGGAGGAAAAAAAAAAAGAAACACCCATCACCACAAAAATCATGATAGAAGCACGAAAAAATATAAAGCAATAATCCTCTTGCTAGCGCTGGCCCTTTTTTTCAAAACCAAAGAATCAAATCATCCAGCAGAAAAATTAAACGGATAGCCAAGAAACGAAAGAATCAAACAGGAAAACAGCAGGGGTCACTAAAAATTCTTTCAATTTTTAGCCTGAACTGAGACCTCGGCAGAAGCGGAGGAGGAGGCGGAGGAGGCGGCGCCCCCGCCGCAGAGTAAGGAGGCCAGACTGAGCCTCCCACGGCTTTCAGCCCGTGGGCCCGGCGGCCCCGGCTTCAATCGACTGCTCCCAGAACCCATTTTCTCGTGAGTCGGTGGAGAAGGAAGAAAGGAGGGAGAGAAGAAGAGATAGGAAGAGGCGTGGAAGCCCGGGGTGGCAGCGGAGCGAGGAAAGCGGCCTCCAAATAATTTCGCCCCTTTTGATTCTTTCTTCCTTTTTCGGAGATAGAATCCAACCACGTATGGTCCGAAGCGCGGGCGAAGATAGCGTGGTGGGTGGAAGGGGCGTCGACCTTCGGTGACCAGATTCGACCGTGATGTTTTGACTCGTGGCCCAACGTATACGTGCCGGGCTGGAAGGGTAGTGGTCGTCCTCATTGTCGTTTTCCTCACGGCCATCGGGTTCGTTCGATGCGCGGTATCATCTGGCGGAGACACGGGGCCCAGGTACGGGGTAACAACTCTCCTAAACGTTCAACCTACACCAATACGATTGTCATAATGAGAGTGCAGGGTGCAATGAACCGAGGTTCAAAGCCCAAGAGAAGAGAAGAGGGGGGGGGGGGATGTGGTTGTTCAATTCAAAATATTTAAATTTAAAATTTATTTTATTTAAATTTAATTTAATTAATAAAATAACATTCGAGATGGGGGGCGATCGAGGATTTTTCATATTTTCTAGAGGCTTCCTCGCGGGACCCGATCTTGAGGAGCAGAAAATTAGTGCTGTCTATCTGGCCTACCACTATTAGCTAGATAGAAAAGTCTAAACCATTGAGAAATGAATCACACATCCGAGAGTAGTGGCGGATAGAGATTTACTTCGTGCGGCAGAGATTATCAGCACTACTGAGGTGTCGCCCTTTGAGTCGGCTAGGGTAATCTGGAGTTTTTATTCTGCTCTTGCAGCATTCAGGACCATACTTGTTTCCTGAGAATCCCCACCCTTTCGTTTTCTCATGTAAATTTCGACAGAAGTGTTGGCGAGGGAGGGAACATGGAGGTGTGGGATTTGTTATCAGAGACCACAACTCTAAATTGATGGCGGCCGAGCGTTGGCAGATATTTGATACGTCTATCGTCAGCGCCTAGCTCAAAGCTACATGGGAGGCCATCACCTATGCGAGACTTGTGCTGGGTGCGGATCGTATCACCCTCGAAGAAGACTCAGCTACTGTGATCAAGTGGGTTCGGGTCGGAGATGCGCTGCTCCATGACATTGACAGACTTTTGAAAGAGTGTGGCTCCTATCGGGCCACACATGTCTATAGGAAGACGAACAATGCTGTTGATTGGTTGCATTTCTTTGCGGCTCACCACTCCAATGATTTTATTTGGGAGAACCATATATCTGTGTTTGATCCTTTGTGTGATCTTTTTTTCTAATTTTGTTGGCCACATTGACATTTATCACATGTGAGCCGCCGTTGTAAAAAAGAAGAAAAAGAAGAAAGGAGAAGGAGGCGGAGGATATATAGGGACTTGACTTGATATCTTGAGCTAGCTCATGGGATTATATCGACTTCCCAATTCTTTCAATTGGATCACGCTCCTGCAAGTGTCATCACAGAAAAAGGCCTGATAAGATGAATACTTTGCACTCAACTAGCAATGAAATAGATGGCTTGAAACTAACTGACCTGTCTCACACCACTAATTTCATCACGGGTGCGGTAGGTACTCCCAGGATCTGACATGGAGTGACCATGGTACCTGTAAGAGTCCATTTCAAGAATCTACGAACCAACAATAAAATATGAGCTCCATAACTACTTGTCACTACATAGAAAAATACGATGACCTCTAGTATAGGGAACAACACATTGTCTGCCTACAATATATATATATATATATATATATATATATATATATATATATATATATAAACAGAAGATGATGCTTTTTAGGAAATCATCAATTTGTCATACGTAGAATTATTGAGCACCAATAAGAAAGATATAGAGCCGTTGGAAACTAATAAGAAAGATGTAGAGTTGTTGAAAACAAAAAAGAAATTTTTTCCAACATTCTAATTAAGTTGTTAAAATCTTTGTAATTATCTTTCTTTCCATTCTATTGTTGTAAGTTTTCTTATTTATAATCAAATACAATCATCTCTTAAATTAAGAAGAGTTTCACCTAAAAATATCATTAGCTAAATCTTTCTCCAGATGCTTCCCACCTGCTGATATCTACCATGTCAAGCTAACATGTCCCCAATAGGTTCTAACATGATGGACATGAACTATAGCTACAAACTACATTTACGATATGGAATATATGCCGTACTGGCAGGACAGTATCAAACATGTTTCCCAGGCACTGGCCTGATGCATGAAATAGTAAAGGGCAGTGTAATTATGTCCTAGTCCCTAAGCATGGTAGGCAACCGAAGTCAACGATCCAATATATTTATCTTATTCAATTTCAACGTACAATAAAAGCAAGCCAGGATCTATCGAACCGGCTGTGATAGCTATTGATTCAATAAGAAGAATTAGATGGATGGATGTGATCTCAACAAATAATGAAAACTAGTAGGATAATAGGAGTTACACAAATATATATAATTTTTAATTGCAGGAGTTTATGAAAGTACAACATTATGGTGATGCTTATGTCCAATTTTCGATCAAATTAATTCTAATTAAAGCATGTTTTAACCTTTTTCCTAAAACTGTTAATTTGTTGAAGTATAATTTTGGTTCAGATCTCCAGATTAAAAAATCCATCATCACTCGTTCATCTGTTTAAAGTAGTTGTTTCTTGATGAAAAAATACATATGAAGACACTATATTCCAATAAAGTTGTCACCAAAACGTCTTTTATAATGTTCAAAGAAGTCATAGCTTTCAAGCAAGATCAACACTAATTTCCAGGCAAAATAGAACAAATATAGTTAAAATAAAAAAAATTGAAGTGAGTGAAATTCCCAATTGCCATTGACAAAACAGAAATTTCCTTCTGCCATCACATACAAGATATCAATCTGAAACAAAATTTGAATTGGCAGATCATATTGATATTAGATAAGCTAAACTAGGAAGGAGGAATAAAACTTTCAGGTACAATTTATCAGTATCACCATGCATAGCAAGTCCTTGTGAAATCTATTGTATCACTTCAATCATACAGAGTAATTTGGTGTTGTTCCATTTAAGATCATTTTGAGCACACAAGTTTTGCGACCACCATGAAAGAAGCTTCAAGTCATAGGGACCCAGAAAAAAAATCACTTGTTAGATCGAATATTCAAATAGATATATATCAAGGTTTACAAATTCCACTAAGGAGCACAAAAAGCACAAGGATGGCTAGGTACTCACATCAAGGGTCCATTCTTCAAAGCGTAGTCTTTAGCAAATTTGTATGCTTGCTTCACAGCAAAAACATCCCATCCCATCAATCTGTTCCACAGTATGGCAATATTCAGGATGCTAGTACTTGTTATTTATTCAATGTTACTGATAATATAGTCTATGCTAGGTTTACAGCATAGCAGGTCCCTTTCTATCAAATAAACTCCACTAAATAACTTGAATATATGACAACAAAGTGACACATAGCAACTTGTTTTTCAAAATTGGGTAACATTCTGAAATTTGCAGGGGAACCAAATTAATCTGCATGCTTAAAGAAGATTCAAACTTCAGATCATAAAGAGAAACAATTACATGCTCAAATAACCTGCCGTCCCTCGTATCAGTTGGGACGCATGCTTGGAAAAGATATATGCTAAATTATACTGTATAAGTTTACCATAATAGAACTGTAATCACGAATAAAATGAAAAGGCAGGAGTTTTATTTGCCAACAATCAAAGAACACCCCCAATGCCAGAACTTCTCTAACATGTACTCTTCACACTGTGCTTTTGCTAGAACTTTGTTTATCCATTGCTGCCAATCATTCGTAGTGGATATGCTCCTTGATTCTTGAACTGCAAACAGACTTTTAAGCTCTTAGAGAGAGACTGGCACTACTATTTTGGAAGGTGACCGAAAAAGTATATCCAGTATAAAAAAAAATCCCCAGTCTGAAATAGCTTCCAAATTAGCTGTGAGGATGTGTTTTACCCATTGACAGAAAAATTGAAAGATTGTTGGATGGTGGTAGCAAAGTATATTTGCTGCGGAAACAATGTTATCAATACTGATAACTGCCAAAAAATTGAAGTTTTATTATTTAAGAAACCTAGAATTATTCACCTTTCCTGTACATACCCTCCTAATTTTGCAGTGAACAAACTTTCCATAATACATATCCAATTTCTAGGAAGCAATGGTTTTTTTAAACGAAACATGGAAACAAAAGACCTATAAAAAACATATAATCTAAAGCAGTACAATCAACTAAAGTTACAATACGTAGAACTTCATTGTGCAGCCTAATATGACATAAAAATCTGTCCTCAGAAAACCAATAGGAGCTTTTAAAATCATTCCACATAGTTCATGCCAAAAGATTGATACCATTTCTCCATAAATTTAACCAGAACAGAACTTCACGCCACAGAAGATGGGATACTTCAATCGCAGAGAAAATCCAATATTATAGTACATAATAAATTGTAATGTAACTAATTTACAAATTTTCAATGATCAGGAATTCATGTTGTAATGCTATATATACAAAATTTAGCACAATTAACTTGCATAAGTGGATACCCGAGTAAATGTATTGTCTTAACATAAAAACAGATATTGTCTTAATACTAAAAAAACCTTTCATATCTAGCTGAGATTACTTACTTAAGTTTCATACACAGAACTACAGTTAACATATAATATATCACCACTGACGCACACACATAACATGCATGAAGATATAAATTAGATGGCAGCAATTGAGAATGCATAGATGTAGAAGTCCATAGCTTTGCTTGCAAGGAACAATGCATGCTTGGCCATCACAATATATAAGCAACAAACCACCAAAAAATACACACATAATTTACACATCTAAGCTTGAATATGCTTTCTTGATGATTATTACACCACTATTGTTCCAAACTGTAGTGTGGATCACTACAATAGCGATGCAGGAACAAGGTTCGTTTTTGCCGATTTTGAGCTTCCATGTTTAAAGTGTTAGAAGACCTAATGGCTCAGTTGGTCCTATAAGGTGTCATTAAATGAGGACTAGGGTTTAGATATAAACTTTTAAGATGAATTAATTCAGTAGTGAGGAGCTAGATCTAGTTTCTTTAATCTCCATAATTGTAGGGCAGAAATTCAGGTTCCCCAAAGGTTTCACGTGGAATTTGCGTTTACATTGAAAGTGAAAATAATGTTTGAAATATTGATTTTCTTTTTAGATGATAGCTTTTGATATCTGAATTTAGATGATTTAAATTGTTAATGGAAAGAAAATTCAAGGTAAGGTGGACAATAAGCTGAACAAAGCATGCTTCCTAGTAAATCATGGTACTGAAGTCAATCACCAACACTACAGGAAAACAACCAAATATCGACGCATTTTTCGACCCTTTCGCGATGCATATAAGCATTGGCTAAAGTCCCGCCGATGCCAAAAAAAGCGTCGCCAAAGCGTTGGCGATGCCTGAGTGAGAAAAATTTTTTCCGACGCTTTTGAAAAAGCATTAAAAAAAGTAGATTTTTAGCGACGCTTTATTAGAGACGCTTAAAAGCGTCGCTAAAAGCTTCAAAGCCCCACGCTTATAAGCGTCGCTTTAACCACTTCAATTTTTTCAAAAAAAAATTATTTTTCTTCACTGGGGGCCGAGTGTAGGCATTATCGAGAGGAAAGACCACCAGAATTGGAGCAGCAAAAATGCCCCTGAAATGGAATCAGAAATTCTAGACTTTATCTACTTGGGACTATCGAAAGCAAGAAGAGGAGTTACAGAAATAAAATCAAGAACACTCACCCGTCCTTCACCTGGAGAGAGAGAGAGAGAGACCTGGAGAAGAGGACTGCGTAGAGGGGTCATGGCGGAGGGGGAGGAGGTAGGTCGCGGTGAGCATCTTTTAGCTGGCAGCACATAGGAGGCTGTAATCCATGGCCGAATGGGAAGGAATTTTGGAAACCCAAGCCATGTTAAAATCACCCGAGATCATGGTCGCTGCCGGCCGGGATTTCAAAATCGGAAGAAGAATAGAGAAGTGAAAATTTGGAAAGAAAGAAAAGAAGGGAGAGGTGATGCCGAACCTGGTAATTGGAGAACCCGTAGAGCTTCCATCTCCGTCTTCCCCCCTCACATTCTTCCCTCCTCCTTTTCCTCCTCCCTCTTCACCTAGAGTCAAGTTTCCCCAAAATAGAAAGAAAATAAAAATAACAAAAAGAGGGAGGAGATCTGAATATCTGGAGTCATCTTCCTCGTCCTCGCCTTGCCTCTAGATCGGGGCTCGGGTTGGAAGGTGAGAAAGTGGGGGGAGACGGTGGATTGTCGGCATTGTAGGAGGAGGAGAGGAGAGAGAGAGGTTATTAAGAGCTAGAAAAGAAGGGAGAGGTGATGCCGAACCTGGTGCTGGAGAACTAGTAGAGCTTCATCTCCGTCTTCCCCTCACTATCTTTCCTCCTTCTTTTTCCTCCTCCTCTTCACCTGGAGTCAAGTTTCCCAAAATAGAAAGAAAAATAAAATAAAACAAGGGAGAGGGGAGGAAATCTGAAGACCTAGAGTCATCTTCCCTCCTCCTCGCTTGCCTCCGAATCGGGGCTTGGGATGGAGGTGACAGAGGGGGGGGGGGGGGGGGGGAGGGGGGGGAGGCGGTGGATTGTCGGCACCGGTAGGGAGGAGGAGAGGAGAGGAGAGGAGAGGGTTATAAAGAGTTAGGGCTCGATCGGGAAGAGGTTGATATTTGAGTGGATTTGGCCTCCGACGACGCTTATAAGCGTCGTCGTAGGTCCAGCCATTAATGACGCTTTTTTAAGCGTCGTTGATTTCGAAGCTGTACCGACGCTTTTTTAGAAGCGTTGGCAATGTTTCGACATTGGAGGGGAATTTCCCGACGCTTCTCCCTAGCGTCAGAAAAAAAGCGTCGAAAAATCTCCGTTTTCCTGTAGTGCAACTAGGTGTATAGGAAGACTAGAGCTTCTTCAGAAGTTGTCACCTAGATGAAGCAATAGGTTTCATCGCCCTATTGACATGGAGCAGCCAACAAAGAAAGTTAGGAGAAATAACTAAGGATCCAACAGATTCTATTTCAAGTTTGTTGCTTCCATTGCATCTCTACATAAAGACTTTACAACTAAACCATAATTCTATCCAAATCAAAATATCTTCCTGATCTACATATTGGGTTAGGACTCCCTATGCATGTTTTAATTCCTACTCATAAAATTGGTTTCAAACTTCATGCTAACTACATGAACTTTATTTACTCATGTAAAAAGCTCACATGGCAATCTATGTGATAGCCCAACACAAGTATAGTCCTCAAAATCAATCAGATAGAATAACTCAACATGTAAGATGCCTTACAAAAAGTGGAGGATTCTCTTCCCTTCTTTTTTCATCTTTTCATTTTTCCTCCATCATTCTTTACCCCTCCTCCCTCATAGAAGTCCATAGAACATGGAGGTAATTTGGCATGAGTCATATAATCAGTAGAGCTGCCAGTGCATCTGGCGTCTAACATTAGCATCTGTTGCTAAATGCATGACAAAAAGGCTTCATGTTTCTTGGGCTAATTCACCCCTCACACGCTTTTATTTTGCTCTTATTATGCCCATAGGCATCTCAATTTAGTCTACATTTGTCATCGAATCCATCATGCAAAATATAATTTTCATTCCTTGTTCATTTAGATGTTACACCTAGGAAAATGCCCGATCACCTTGTAGCTCCCTTTTACCTTCATCTTTACCCACTTAATTTCCTTCTTTCACACCTTTCTTTTCATAAATATACATGATGTATATACTAGAAAATAGTAAGTTGGTGGCAACCTAAAATTAAGCTAAGCTATAACAGCAGATCTTCTATATAAGGAATGTAATTTCTAGAATAAGTGCTACGGCTATAACAACTTTGTAACTTCATATCTTTTATATATGGTAAACAATAAACCAAGCCAAGGGAATGCTTGAATCTTGCTGTAGTTGCCATTCATGAGGAGTCCTTTGTAGCTGATTGCAGTGGATTGGTAGTGTCCGTATATGCCCCCTCAAGATGGATGTGCCATCAGCAAGGCCAATCTTGGATTTGAGAAGTTGAAAGCGCTGGCGAGCTAACGGTTTAGTCAGTAGATTTGTTGTTGATCAAGAGTGTGGGCATGATGAAACACTGACTTTTTCTTTCTGCACAAGATCACAGACAAATAGCAAGTCAACTTCAAATATGCTTCATAAGAGTGGTGCTGCACAGGTTGAGACTAAAATGCTTTGCTCCTATGTTATCGACAGTAGAGCTATGGAGCTGATGGGAGCTTGAGACTAAGTTCAGTGAAAAAAGAGTGCAACCAAAATGTTTCGGAAGTAGCAACCGCTAAGGCACAAATTCTGCTTCGGGTAGAAGAGCGAGAGATGGCATGCTGCTTGCAAGCTGTCCAGGAGATGAGATTCTTTTCAAGAAAGGTGATGAAAGGCAATAATAAAAATCGAGTGTCATGATCCCCTAGCCCAGTCAGTCTCGGGTAGGTTACATAGTTTCAGTGCACTGTCCTTTCGAAGGTGAATGCCATCAAAAATCGTATGCTTAAGGTACCTAAGTAATCTCTTGACAACAGCCTAGTGTGTGGTAGTAGGTTGATGCATGAACTGAGAGAGGCAGTTTACAGCGAAAGGCAATATCCAATCTGGTGAGACTGAGGTACTGAAGGCCAACAATGACTTTGTGAAATGCAATGCTATCCATGGGGGGTGAACCATCGGGCAGAACAAAGAGAGTGCTTTGTGGACAGGGGACTTCTGAACCGTCTTGGCGCCATCCATGTTGGTGCGGGCTAAGAGATCGCACACCGTACTTGTGCTGCGAGAGGAAAGAGACTTGACTCGTAGGTATCACCTCGATGCCCAAGAAGTAATGGAGATTACCCATGTCTTTGCTAGAAAACTGGGAGCCAAGTGTGCCTATGATCTTGGACACAAAGGGGAAGCGCTGCCTATTATAATAAATCAATCGACATAAACTAGGCAGTAGCAAGTAAGATCATTAGAGTTGTGGATAAATAAGAGTGTTCAGTGCATGAATGTGTAAAACCATAGCTAGAAAGAGCTGCTCGAAGGGACTGGTACCATAAGCGAGAAGCTTACTTAAGACCGTAATACTTTTCTTCAATTTACAGACAAATGGGTTTAGAGGGATCTACAAAACCTAGCAATTGTTTCATGAACACTGATTCTTCGAGAGTACATACAGAAAAGCATTATTTACATCCAACTGTCGGAGAGACCAACCTTCATCATGACAAGGGATAATATAAGTTGGATAGTGGCCGGTTTAACAACCGGACTAAATGTCTTCGAGCAATCAACTTCTAGGGTGTTGATGAAATCTTTCGCAACCCATACGGGCTTTGTACCGCAGCTGATAGAGCTATCTGGGTTGCGTTTCAATACGAAACACCAACTTGCTGCAACCAGATTTTGACCAAGCACGAGAGGGTACAAGATCTAGGTTTCATGCTTGAGAAGGGCCGTGAATTCAGTCCGACATAGTTGCGTGCCAGGCGGGTCCCTTGAGAGCCTGACTAACACATGTAGTTTTTCAGGGGGTATAGGGAGTGGATATTTCATGGCAACAAAGAATTGCTTGGGTTGGTAGATGGTTGTTCATGAAGCGGGTGGTCATGTAGTGGTGCGAGTAGGTATAGGTGGCGGAGGTGGAGCCACAGTGCATCAGTAGGAGTGTTGTAGGTGGGGGGCTTCAAGTGGGATGGCGGGGTGGACAGGGAGAACTCATGGGGCTCAGTCGAAGTGGACGGGGAAGAGACCTCACGAGGATGTGCTTGCATAGGTGGTTGTGGCATGAGAGACCCCCAATGGCACAATAGAGACTGCTAGATCCAGAGAGATGCTTCTTAGATGGTGGCAGAGTCGATTTTGATGCTATGGTGGACTTTTTGTATGGGTAGACATATTTATCGAAGGGTGACATGATGGGAGTATAGAGTCTGTTTGTGGAAAGATAGAGATATAGGTAGGTCACTCTGACTTGTGGAGTAGCCAACGAAGAGACATGCAATGGATTTTAGTTGCATCTTATGGCTGTTGTAGGGCTTTAGCCACGAGTAGCAGAGGGAACCGATGACCAAAGTTTAAGGTAGTTAGGCTGCAGACTGAATAGAGCCTCAAAAGGGGACTTGTAGTGCAGTACAAGAGTTGGCAACCTATTTATGAGGTAGGTTGCAGTAGAGAAAGCATAGGCAACCAGAGTTGTTACAAAAGAGAGGCATGAGTAAGTAGAGTGAGACCAGTTTCAACCATATGGCGATGACGGTGTTCCGAGACTCCATTTTGTTGAGGAGTATGTGGGGCTGACATCTAGTGACTGATTCCATGATCAAAGAGATATGATTTTAAGGCAACAAATTTGCCGCCATTATTAGAGTAGAGAATGCAAATTTTGGTGTTAAACTATGTCTCAATCATTTTGTGATATTGGTGAAATAAGGTTCGGATATCAGATTTTTGTTTGAGAGGGAAGAACCACACATACTTAGTGAAATGATCTATAAAAACGATGTAATACTTGTGACCGGTAACACTAGCGATGGGAGACAAACCCCAAATATCGTGTAGATGAGATTAAAGGGAGCATTGCTTGTCAGACCATGCTTATGAAAGGTAATTCATGAGCTTTATTAATGGCACAAGAATCACAAAGTTTGGAACACGACTTGATACTAGTAACAAGAAGAGAAAAAGAAGCAACAAGACAAAGATAACTTTGGGAGAGGGATGACCAAATCGACTGTGCCAACCATTCAAAGAGGTCTTCGGTATGCCAATAGGGTCTGGTAGAGGGTACACACCATGCTCAAACGGTCCTCGTAGAAGAGTCTTCCCTATTCTCCGATCCTTCACAAGAAAAAATGATGGGTGAAATTCAAGAAAAACATCATTTTGTTTAGTGAAATGATGAACAAATAGGAGATTCTTTTGAAGAGTAGGGACACATAGAGTATCGTTAACATGAAAGATGCGATTAGGATATTGGATAGATAAAGAATCAACATGTGTCAGAGGCAAACCTGAACCATCGCCAATTACAACTTTATCGGTGTCGTCATATCCAAAATGCAGATGGAGATTAGACAGCTTGGTAGTGATATCATGAGAAGCAGCAGAATCAATAGCCATCGTTTATTCTTGCTTTGAGCAGCGATAGTGCAGTTGGCAGTGGGCTCCGAAGGGTGCAGCTGAGGACAATGCTTGGCAATGTGGCCAACTGATCACAGAACTGGCATTTAAGAGAAGATTTCTGCTTGGAATACCAGTTTTGGGAGTCACCCTAATGGTTGTGGTTGTTGCGAAAGAAGGACGAGTTCTTTTTGTAGTGGCACTGAACAGAGGATGGCGTGCGCTGAGATGAGTTTGCAGTGTCCACCAACACCTGAGAGGATGCTTCAAGGCGTTTCAAATAGGACTCATGACCTACCAGCAGATCATGGAGCTCTTCGAAGGACAAGGAGGATTCTCTTGCTCGAATAGGAGCAGCAATATCTCAGTATTTAGGGCCAAGAATATTTAGTACATAGAGGGTGATATAATCATCAGAAAATAGGGCATCAATAAGTGCAAGTTCATCAACAAGAGTTTTTACAGTTTGTAAAAGCTCAGTAACGCTGTGGCTATTGTGCTGAATGAGAGTTAACTCCTCTTGAGTTGCATGACATGAGTGCGGGGACGGCTGGCATAAAGTTGGTCAGTTTACTCTAGCATCTCTGGATGTTTTCGAGGTTGCTATGAGGGGTATCACAGCATTAGGGATTGATGCAAGAATGGCACTCAAAATGAGTTTGCCTTGACAGAACCAGTGGTATAGGTAGAACTGGCCATTGCATCAGGTGTCGAAGATGTAGCAGCAGGCGCTGAAGGACATTTGAGACTGCCATTGACATAACCATATAGGTTATAGCTAAGAAGAAGAGACTCAAATTGAGCACTCCAGGAGGGAAAGTTGGTTGGTGTGAGTCGAGCAGTAATCTGATTTGAAGCATTGATGGCGATGAGAGAATTTCAGTGGAGGAGAAGGAAAATTGAGTGACATTCGGAGAGGTTTGGGATGTGGAATTAGCCATGGTGAAAGCTTGGATCAAAAAAAAACTCAATGGAGATAAAGGCTTTGCTCTGATACCATATAGAGAAATAAACTGTAGGTTTTTGAAAGGCTCGCACACTCTTTTCATTGATATACATGACGTATATATACAGAGACAAGTTGGTGCAACCTAAAATTAAGCTAAGCTATAACAACAGATCTTCCATACAAGAAATGTAATTCCTAGAATAGTGCTACGCTATAACAACTATGTAACAGCATATCTTTTATATAAGGTAAACAATAAATCAACCAAGCAATGCTTGAATCTTGCTGCAGTTGCCATGCACGGACGAGTCTTCGTAGCTTATTGCGGTAGATTGGTAACTATCCATATACTTCTGTCCCACCTAAGAGATAAAACAAATTTCCACTTTTCATGAAAGCAATTAATAGATGAAGAGAAATCAACAGAAACATAGACTATCAAAAACTTAGGCAAGTGATGAAGATTAGTTAAGTTGTTCCATTTTAAGAAACAATCCAGAAACACAATTTTAAATCCTACCGAGACATGAAGTGTCCCATTGTACCATCCCCACTACTGATTAATCCGTCCACCCGGATCTGAAGAACTACTCCGGCACTCTCCTAATGGTAGGAGTGGCAATCGGGTCGGATCACATGTAGGTCGGATTAGAAATCATAAAACCTGAATCCGACCTGTTTATTAAACAGGTTAGAAATTATAACCTGAACCGGACCTGTTTAATAAATATGTAATCCGATCCGATCCGTTTAACCTGTTTGCCCAACCTGACCCTACTTGTTTAACCTATTTAGTCCAAACCATCCTGACCCGACCTGTTTAACTTATTAGCCTAACCTGATTCAACCTATTTAACCTGTTTGCCTAAAGTTATCAGTAATTAAGGAAATCAGTTGAAAAAAGGTTGCTGATGATCACTAAAGCTGAAAAAATGGTTGATTAACACTAACAACTTAGGAGCTTTAAAATCCAAACACATAAAGCTGAGATAATGAACACATAGAAGTTCTGATAGTTCAGACAATAACGACATCATCTAAATCTCAGAAACCTTGTGAACAAAAATCTAAATCAAGTGAGAAATCCTTGCAAACTTTGCTTAACCTAGATCGATTGAAACCAAAAACAAAAACAAAAAAAAATAAAAATTGGGGCAGTAGACGAAATTATGAGAACATCAAAATACTAATCGCGGTGATCTTCGCCTTCCCCCTCCTAACTGCGGTGATCTTCCCCTCCTCCTAATCACGGCGATCTTCGTCTTCCCCTCCTCCTAACCACGGCGATCTTCCTCTCCTCCTACTGCAGCGATCTTCGTTTCCCCTCCTCTCGAACTCGCGACGATCTTCGTCTTCCTCTCCTCCTAACCGGGCGATCTTTCCCTCTCTCGGACTCGCGTGCTTCGATAGAGAAGGACTGAAGGGGCCAAGGCTTCCAACTTCAAGCCCGCGCACGGCACGCCGCGCGCACGGAGAATAGAAA